>NW_001884569.1:72727-280741 GCF_000146915.1 Parastagonospora nodorum SN15 | reverse complement strand
AGGTTTTGTGCGTATTACGCTGCTTCAGGCAATCGAGCACGATGTTTCGCTTTCCCTTGGGTGCTAACAGGTCTATAGAGTGATGCTGGATCAGATCTTTGTGTTCGTTCGGAGCTTTTGTGCTCAGCGTGAGGACTGCGGTCGCTGCAAGGGTCGCTTGGTATCCTATCCCGTTTTACAATCTTGCCCCGTCCAGTTCCATCCTGTTGCTCCTCGATGCAATCCAGGTGACCTTGTTTCACAAACTGTAGTGTTCCACTTCTTTACCCGTAAATACGTCTTATTATCCAAGATATCTATCCTATACATCTTGTAAGCCGGAAGTGTCTACCAGCGTAGGAATGTCCCCTCCTCAGGTTGTATGTCTTTCTGCTATATTTTTGCTGTGATTCACCATCTCGAGTCTTACCTTTTTGTACAGAGGGGCTACGAAGATTACAAGCCACTCCGTTGACCGCACGCGTTTCCATCAGATTCCGAACCCCTTCTAGATTCTGCGGCCACAGCGGCTCGCAAGACGTATGGTCTTGAATTGTGAAGTCGAAGATTATCGTGTGTCTCTTTCGCTCCCTCGTTGTAGGCCGGATTGTACTTCGGCGTTGGCGAATATGGGGTCGAGGTATGCCACCCGGACAGTTGAGTTCGGAATCAAAAAGTGAGCGCAGATTTGTTGGTAGCACCACATGGCCGTGACTTGATGCGGTCGGAGAGGATGATGTGGAGGATTCAGACGTAGGCCTCCTGCTTTTGATAAGTGGAGAGTGTGGTCGCGATGCAGTATACTGATGACATGTGAGTATATTGACTTGTAGGGACTGTGGATGTGGAAGAGGGGGTTTTTTTGACGGGAAGCGACCAGATTGCAACAAGTGGAGGCTTGTTTGAGGTCCTGAAGCTATACAGAATGTATTGTAGTTGCATTTGACATCTGGTGATGCTGTGTATAGCTTCAGACTACCATCTCAGCACGACTGTGTAGATGCCCTCTACAGTAGGCTCCTGAAGTAGATACAAGTCATCTTATCTACTGCTGGTATGTGTACTCATTGATTGTGCAACTCTTGTCGACACCAGCCCGGCTCAGAGACTGGACGATGGAGTACGGTGAAGCACACCTGCGGTCTTCACGCAACCTAGTCTTCATGCGATGAACATGGTATAGCTTGCATCGTGTAGCTTGCATCGAAGCTGTGTCAGTTCATTTCATGTGAAATGCTCGACCTATTGACACACAAACATCACCTGCACAAATCTGCCTTTCGTCGCACATACCTTCAAGGCCACCAACGTCCATGCCATGATCTACACCCCCTCATTTCAGTTCTACCGAACACTCAGACTGTATCCAGATACAGAATTGTTTCGCGATGTGATGAACCGAGCTCTCCGAGGGTTGACCGCATTGCGTGATGGTGGGGAAATTGTTTCGGTGCGATTGTGCCGCTTTGCGATGGTCCCGAAAGTTAAATCAGTTGGCTTTGGGTCGAGACGTCTAAACATGCTTGTCAGAAGAATTAGTCTGCCTTACATATAGAAGGGTGAGCTTGTGTGTTCCAGTCGTATGGTAGGCAGCGGATGGTCCGAAATTTAGTTTCGGGGGACCTGAGTGTAGGTGGTTCGACTTGCGTGAGATGAATGGACTACAAGACGGCGACTACAGACGTTGCACACTAGCGTGTGAGGGTGATGCTTGCGAAATTATTCATAATAATTTGAAGAGACACTTCAAGGGGGAAGTCTTATTGCAGGACGAAATGCATTGTGAAAACCATGTGAGCGCTTCTGGTGAGGTACAATCAGCGAAGACACCTCTAGACTGGACCAACAAAAACATCTCTCCGGCCCTACTAGCACACGGGTCCTAAACCTAGCCAAATGGAGTTGTCTCTACGATTTTATTTAGATTCATGGCTGCGTGCTCCAAGTCGCCGATGTTGGTGCTGAATATGGAACGTGGACTTAGCTGGGAACACACCTTCACTGCGGACAAGTGCTAGGTCATCCAGCCATCCCACGTCATGCATCTCGTCAGTTTACCAACAAGCACCCTGACGCCATCGGGATTCTACACTCATGGGGTCTGCGCGATGGTGTTCGCAGCGCGTTAGTTGTGGTCGCACGCCTAACCACGAGAGCGAGGCTGAGTCTCCCGCCCAACACTGCCACGTTTCAGATCAAATCCCCCTCCCGACATGACTACACATCGAGTTCCAGAAATAGCAGACGGCGGCGGGCCAACGTGCGGGAGGAGAATTTGGGCCCATCAAGATGCAGTAGTTGTGTGGTAGTTGGTTGCCTTTGCGCCTGGCAGTCTGTGCACTCTGGGGTTCAGATCTGCAGTATCCAACAGTTGCACATGAATCGTCTCAAGTGATACAAAGGTTCTGACTGGGCGATCTGAGATGCATGAGGTGATGAAGATGTCATTGAATGGCCCCTACGAGCTTGTCTGATCTTGCTGGACGGGTGCCGACTGCAGGTTGGCCTCGTCACTATCACCACATTGGTTGCTCGGTGCTGCGTCCCCACAACTTCTTGCAGGATGTTGCTGTAGTTTCTTGCTGTCCAGTCGCTCTGGATTGTTGGCATGGAGCAGAGCCTGCGAAGGAACCCTTCCTCAAGACGGACATCACCGCTGCACCGCGGGCGAACTCCACTGAAAGGAGCTAGCATACAGAAACCTGGTGGTGTCGAGCCAGCATACGCTCCTAGTGCATGAAAATGGGAGCCCATGCCAGTACTCATGAGGCCATGTGCACGTTTGTTTCAAGGGTTGATTGATCTCATACGTTCTTCGTCGAACTGAGTGAGCCTTGCGTCTTGTTGGGTCACCGATGGGATGGACCAGTCACAAGGGTGTGTGATTCGAGCAATGATTGCGTATGGACTGCTGTGAAGGGCTCGATTTCGTTGTGCAGTGCAAGCCTTTGGCGATCGACGACTGCGAGACTGGAAGGATGCGCCTTGTGCGCCTGCTGGCAGTCTGTTCATGAGTGAAATGTTTGCAATACCACTCCTTGCCTGCCATCCTACATGACTGAGATTCTATGGAATGCGTGTCTTGACCTGAAGCCGTTATCAAAATATGTTTGTGGGGGCAATCGCGACTTCCGTATGAGGTGGTCACGGTCTGTCCCATGGCTAGAGGCACGACAGCTTGTCCACAACAACAACACCAGCATGTCAACCTCAACCATGTACTACTGCATCTCGGTCACAACCCTCAAAATAGCCACAATTTCGGCGACCACGTTGTGACGTGCAGGCACTGCCATAAACACTTTCCTTCCTGAAACACATTGCTAATCTGCTTCCAGCGTCATCAGATTGTGCTCAAGCACGACGAAGACAAAGGCCCGGATCGCCATGCGACAATCCTTGGAAGACTCGCAAGAATGGGTTGCCAGGCCTCCACGGAGTAGTAGCTGTCGTTCTCCCTCCACTCTTGGCATCATTTAGCCCGTTACGCGCTCGAATGTCGGGAGCTTTCAAGGTTCAACGTCGCCGACCATGCTAGCTAAGTCGCGACATCGTTGGCTATGTTTCTCCCTGGTACATACGGTACCTAGCCACGTCTCGTGCAGAATCAAACGCACCGTGGTACGTGATAGGCCATGGTCGCAGACGCAATCAAAAGCATCGTCGCAAGTTCTTACTCTTGGACGCTACCGTCGCAGCACCACGAGAATGGCGAGTGCGGGTTTAGGTCGAGCGGGCGGATTTCGGGAAACAAGCGACGGCAGCTCGGTGGATGACCGAGCATTCGCATCTTTGGAACACCGCCTTGCGACAGTCCTGAGTCATCTAATTTACACTTCGAACGGGAGCGGTGGTCGCACGGGAAACTCGAGAACGCTCAGACGACTCAAAGTTAGACCCCACAAAAGCCGCGACCTAATTATATCACGCCTCTGGCAGCCTGGCCAATCGCATGGGAGTTTCCAAGCCAGGCGAATGTGGCCCATCCTGCGCGGCTACACTGTGCCGTGGGCTTGTCAGAACCGGCCATAGCGCCCAAATGCCCGCGGGCACGCACCGAGTCACCGACTGAGCCTTCCCCCATGCCATGCGGCGATCGACTGTCTATCATCTCCCACAGCCCTGGAAAGCTCACCTGGCCCTCGTGCGCTACCGCCTCTGATGTCGTCTTACCGCACGCGCAACGACTAGCTGGACCAGTGGCTGCCAACGGGCATGTAGCCATGGCGACACACAGGAGTTGGCTCTGGTGGCCAGCGTCTCATGCATCTATCGATCATAACAATTGATCGACTTAGTTGGCTCCAAAGCTATACTGCATCTGCAGCGGATGCGGCGCAAGAGCCACATCTAAAGCTCTCTCCATTTCTTCTTTCCAGAAGATGGGTTCTTGCCAACCCCTCCAGAGACCCACGCTAACACCAGCGCTGGTAACTCCACCATGGCGGTACCTTTGGTTGCAGGGATCAACTAGCCGGCCGCGAGGCGCACTCGAGTGCCCACCGCAATTGTGTAGTAATTATGCACCGTTGCTCGACTGGTAGTAGCAACAGGGAGCGGTATCGAATTGGGAATCCAGCGCGAGAAAGTTAACCCAATTTCGTTCACCCGCGATGATCTCGATTAGCTCTGATCCTTCACACTGGGCATAGCATTGCAGTGAATTGCTCATATCGAGTGTACATAAGCTTCTTGATTCTCTGCGCCTCAGATCGACCCGTAGGGAGGATTCTTACAGATAGCCGCATTGCTCTGGTATCTAAGTTGGTCACATAAGGCCTCCCCTCTTGACCCAATCCCGTCTCAGCCAGCGCGAGACATTTCAACACCGCCACTACCCGCCACGCTACTTCCTACGGGCCTGCAGTGCCTCAGCCTTATTTCTGCGGAGGGGCCTACAAAACGCTCCCGAACTAGGCCTGTACACCCCGGTTAGCAGCCTACCTTGTCACCCTGCACGCTGGGTCTGTGCCATAAGACTGGAATACCCTTACCACTCCCTGCTGGCACTTACGCTGAGCGCACTGACTTCCTTTTCGCGCACCATACAACACGTATATACTGCGACGTCCGACCACTCGTAGACGGATACACACCTGTCTCAACATCACTCAGCCGTCTTCCAAAATCTCGTCTAGGCCAGTTCTCACTCGACATACATGACCATGAGCTACTACTCTTCGGACTCGGAGCTGGCGCTGATGGCGCCAGTTGATGACAGCATGGAACACTTGTTCCCCGCCAGCTCATGTCAATCTCCTCCGAGCATCCTATACTCTCCACCTCTACACCACATGGCACAACCACCGCCGACTACCTTACCTAGCAACGGAGCCATCTTTGCATACCCACACGACTATCGACAAATCATGGACTCCCCATACCCATCGCACACTCCATGGTCCGGCCACTCTTCTCCCATGGCTCTTCCTCAGATCCCTGCATACTCGTACCCTACCTACACCACAAGTATGACCACAGCAACAACTCTCGCACCTGATTCTGGTTTCATGCCTCAATACTATGGTGGATCGCGGCCGTCGAGATCACACTCCGCTTCGTCCTCGATAGGCTTGGGCCTCTCATCCAACGCTCCTTCAGAAAGATCACCGCCCTCTCTGTCCCGCTCGCTGTCACCAACCTCACCCGACCTCCGAGCATATGGTTTTCCGAACAAGAATGGGACGTGGAGTTGCTCTTACCCTGGGTGCACTTCGAGAGCTGTCTTTACTCGCGGATGCGACTTGAGGAAGCACCACAAACGTCACACCAAGTCTTTCTTTTGCCGTCACGCTGATTGCCCACAAGCAACAGGTGGAGGCTTCTCCAGCAAGAAGGATCTCGCGCGACACGAGGCAAAACACAACCCTGGAGTGCTTTGCGACTGGGACGGCTGTGACAGGGTATTCAGCCGTGTAGACAACATGGTAAGTGATTGACTGCGCGACCGTGCAACCATGAGTCGACTAACGATTTACCTCAGAGAGACCATGTCAAACGCATTCATCTCAAATCGCCGCGGAAATCAGTGTGCTAGTAGCATGCATACCTTTCTACCGTCGCATCCTTCAGCGCAGCTCGAGTTCATCCGCGACCCAGCACTAGGCACGACCATTACCGTCTGCTTGGCTGACATTATCGACAAAGAAAAGATCCCCCGGGCATCCTATTCAAACGACTTTTACGCATTGTAGCTCGTCTACTACATTTCCACTTTCGTTCATGATACCCATGTTTGCATCATTCGACATTGATCGAAGGCTTAGCCCCAGGGCAAGCGCTGCTTCCTCTCTTTCCGCATTGTCATGGCGTTTTAATCCACCTTGAGTGGATATATTTGTACATCATAGAACATTATCGCGATCGAGACCATATTGGGATAGATGCATATGGCTGCTGCTGCTGCCTGACCTAGCTTGAATCAATAGCCGCTACGACCAAAGCGATTTACTCCTTTGCCATTCATCAGACCATTTCGCAACTATTGGATTGTTACTTTTGACTTGCCGGCATAAGCTCCGTCGTCACTTCTTCCTCAACGCGAAACCCGTACCAAACAATCCTTTGCTGATGCTGAGCGTTCTGGCTTTCGGGGTTCGGGTGGCAAGGAACGCTGCGAATGAATTGGCCTCTAGTCTGAGACTCCGGCTCCTTAGTGGGTGGCCTAATGTCGTCGACAAGGCTGACTTCTTGGACCCCAACCACTTAAAATGGTCGCAGCCCTCGTTACAGATTGGAAGGATTCCTTACGAATGAAAACCCGCGAATGAAACAAGCATCCTGACTGGCGTGTCACACTCTGTGCAGAGCGACGAGCGGCCCAAGGAATGGCATGTTCTGCGAAATCGAGGGGCATGCCGGCCCCGGCCCGCAAATCGTATGAGAACACACAGACACTTGCCGCTTACAGTATGTCAACGTTTTTCATAGCCAACTTGGTTAATGCTGAGACTCGAGATTTGTAACGGTTTTGATGATGCATGCGAAATGGTGGCTGTGGTGTTGGTCGCAACAACCTGGTTCGTTTCATCGCGCTGTTGCTGCAAGTCAGCATGCACACGTTGTATGGTCTCGGGACATTACTTCAGACGGGCGCGCATCGATCTCGGGGTGCCAACATCACGTGGATGTGCGACATATCCAACCGGCTTTAAGTTGCGAGCTTACATCAGACGTCAGATGAGATGCTTTTGGGTCCTATGCGTTGTCTATCTCGTCCAAGTGCCCCAGGTTGGGGCATATGACGTTGGCGGCAATATTAGAACTGAGACTAACCAATGTCCTGCACTCTCCACAGTAACAGATAGCCACCAACTTCGACCCCGTTCTTGACTGAGCGGGATATGACTGGGTCTCTGCCGCATAGCCAGGAGAATAAAAGCTTGACGAACGGCATTGCTGTCACGCCGCCACGCGCCGTTGACGCACCTTGCACGCGGTGTCAAGGTAACTTTGACATGTGTTGCCAGGGTTGATGGTTGCACACAGGGGCTACAGGGCCAGGACCTCAAACACGGCTGGAAAGTTGCTACGATTGTGGTCATTGTTGGGCCCGTTTGTCACCTGCAAGCATCGGCAGCAAGCAGCACAACAGACAGTCATGGCCATATTTCGACAGTCTCTAACCTGCATCCGAACAATTGACTGATCCCTGCACCATACCGGTCAAGAACACTAGCCTTAAAACTAATAGTCTAAGCAAATATGGAGATGTCGAGTCGGCTTGGCATGCATTAGTGTACCCAGTTGGGTCGATCCTTGGGTCACGCTATTGTAGTCGCTCGAACCCTCATCTCCTCACTGTGCGCTATACCCTGCACACCGACCTTCGCGCCCTTGTTTGGTCCCACCCGCTCTTCTCTACATTGTGTGCTAGGCGATGTTCCTCCGTCGCAAAAGCATGAATGCAGGATGATGGGATAATTTGCACCGACTTTGCGCCGATGGTTGAGCTATCCACAGAGTCATTGCAACTTTTGCTTCCGAATCCGATTCTTTCGCGATGAACTCACGATGGACCCGCTCCTGAGTTCTTGGCCCCGTGGACGGCGACATTGAATGTTGCGTCTCAGAGATGCATGATCCCAGGTGGCTGCCAGTGACGTACGCTACGGTCGCCGACCTTTCCAGTAACCTACTCCGACCGAACAACCGGGCGGCGAACGTTTGATTTTGACAGCTAGCTCTAGTAACAGCGCAAAAACACTCACACTACGGACGAGGACTGGACTCCACAACAATGATGCTTCCCGTGCTGCTGTCACTTGGATTGCTAGATTTGGCTGTAGTGTAGACTCTCAATTTCCACGAGTCAATTGCACAGCGGAACCCAACTGTCCGCTCCGCGATAGCGCGGTCCACTCCTTCATCTTCTTCCTCTAGGGAAAGCATCCGACCCGACGACACCTGGAACAAATTGTCGGGATAGGTATAATCTGCATACCTAGACCACAGCAGTCCATATGGCCGGGGTAGCGCATCCTGGCATACAATGGGCAGGCCGGGCGTAAAACGTGCACCCACCGGAAGAGTGATCCAGGGTCGCACAGTACCTGAGCGTCGACGCCCTTGTACCTTTTCGCACTCGCTTAGCTGGCTGCAGATATGCTTACCACATTTTACACACCGGGTGCATGCAGGTTGAGCCGGCTCCTCGACAAGAAGAGGAAGGTGCAAATTCAAATCATGTCAGCCACTGTGCATCAAAGCTCCAGCACATCTCCCGCACCGCGCATCGCGCGCACTGTGACATAAGACACAACAGACCTTTAACAGCCCAAGTTATCGCGGGCGCTTCATAACCATCCCTGAATGGCTTCCTCACGGACGCTTGCAGCCGGGCGTAAGTCTTAGTATCGTTTTCGGGCCGAATTCTGAAAACAGCGAAGCGATGCACCACCGCTTAGAAGCACAAGTTTATATTTAATCTCGAGACATGAGGTTGACTTAGGGTTGCTGCTGGCGTGTATTGCAGCTGAAGCACTGAAAGAATGCATTCCAGGTACAGCCAATAACTCCTTGCAATCTAATCAGCTGAATTCACCCTGCCGAAGTGGCTTGAATCCTGCGCAAACCTCAAGGCCACGTCATTGCTGACCGGAGAACTTCTTGAACGCGTACGCATGCGTGGTACGACTTTGCGTTTTCCTGGGGAATTGGTGAATCGGACTCTCAGTCGAGCAAATCTTCATCTCATGCGTGAACCAATATCTCTACATCGAGCTTGAGCCGATTTATTCTGCAGTATGCATCGCGACTACTTCGCCCAATATGCCTCTTTCCTTAGTCTTACCCTATCACATTTCGCTGATGCGAAACCACTGGAGGTCCATCATGCAAACCACGTCTTCAATGCAATACATTCATCAATGCGGCAATGGGGCGGATCATTGAATCATAACGGCATGTCGTTTTTCTTAGCCACAGTGCCAGCCAATACTCAGCTCTATCATGGAACATGGGAACCAGAGGCCATACAAGGAATGGAGTGGCTTGCATTCGAACCCGAGCATGCGCGCATATTTGCTCAACCATGGATGAGACCTCCTCCGCCAGATGATGATTATCGAACTCGCCATCGCGAAAGGCAATCATGTGAATGGCCACACGTACGTGGTGACCGGATGACTGGTCGGTTTGACATGAGGACAAGCCATGAACGACAGCAGGTTCTTACATCAGGCGATTCAAAGCCAAACCCAAATGCAGGCTATCTGCACACCTACACGCCCAAACATGATCTCCGTCTCCTTTACGTTGATGGTCTCTCCGCGGCGAAAACATCCAACGGAACGCTAGACACGCAGGACATGCTTCTTCTCAACTTAACGTCAAGTCCTGGTCACATGAAGGGCGAGCTTGCACGTGCGTATGGCATGTGCAATCTCACAACGTCCATCTGGGACGGCAAGATTGATGGCATATTACGTATGGAAGGCGGCTTCGAGATCATACTTTGCGAATTCGAGAAGCATCTCAAATTGGCAGATGTGATGGCCGTCACATCGCACCGCGGCCAACAGGGCTTCCTCGGCGGATGGTCCTACCTCGAAGCTATCACGAGCCGGTACCATGGTATCGGAGGAGATAGGGTCACGTTGAACTACGATAGCTTCATCAGTGTGTTCGCGTATCCGGACATTGATGATCTCTTCGATAATGACGTGCATTCCGACTACGACATGCCGCGTCTACAGAATGTTGAGGTATCAGATCTCCTGCGTGTCAGAAGTGATCTCACAAGCATGATCTTACGAGATGATGACCGGATAACACGTAACTGGCAAGCCGTTGCAGATATGGTGGTGGCGCGCTACAGCAAGCCACTGCATTACCTCCACACTGACAAGCAGATTCGGCTTGACGAGAAAGCATTGGCAGAGTTTCTAGAGCTTTTGATGTCGCCATTTATTGACTACACGGAGAGGAACTCGACATCAGAAGTGAGACGCTGCGTTGCACAAGTTATTCTAGTGCAGACTGCAACTAGTCTTGCACACAGAACGATCCATGAGATTACAGATCACATATGCAGCACTCTCTTCGAGGCTCTATCAGCTGTCTGTTCTGACCAAGAAGGTACTTCGAATACATCTCACGATCCAGCTCATGCCATCGAAATTATCGACAATCTCTACGACTATCTACAATGGACCACTTGGAAAGATTGCGGCACATGTCCAGACGAGCAGATCTGCTACATCCCCATATGGCCCATGGGCACTCACGAGGATCACGCGCAACCACGTTGCCGCACCGAGGACGAGGCGCAGGATCGATGGGGTTATTGGGGTCCTATACCATAATCTTCATGTGAAGCTTCATGTGAAGAACGTGAAGGCACGCCGCACAGCACACACCATGTGATCGTGGCTACAATAGAGTTCGCATCGAACACCGCAAGCGCCGTGGCTTCCCATAGCCTGATGCACTCAACCGCGCGACTCTTTCCCTCCCCATACCGCATGCGACGCGGAGCTCGTTGTCAGATCTCGTCGTCGCACGCACAACCCTCAGCTCGGAGTCCATGCCGTCAGCGGCGATCAACGCCGTGCCCTTACATTAGCCCTGACAAAAGTTCCTACGCTCGCGCACACCGAATCTAACGCCCAGGGCATGCAAAAATGTCGATCCACGGCCACAGCGAAGGTTTGTGGCGAGTGTAGATCGTTGATGGCGCTGGCGGCGGATCGAGCTGTGTCAGAACCACTAAGGCGGTGTCTGTCGCTGCGCGCGTTGAGACGGGGTTTGAGTTTCGCGTCCGTGCGGGCTCATCTTCTCAATTGGTGGTCTGTACACGGATGGTTGCTATGCGGCCGCTGCACGCAATGGGTCGATCGGCGTTGAGGGAAGTGGAGGGACGGGTGACTGGAATGAGTAGGGATTTACATGTGGGACGAACAAGGACACAAGAACTAGAACCTTTGTCTGTGCGAGTGACATTTGCTCGAGTATAGTTCCCGTTGCCATCCATAATCGGAGTTTGCTAAAGGTGTACAACTCCGACCGACTACTGACTCCGACGCCATTCATTCATTCTGGCACTTGTTCCTGTCAGCCCTAACTAACACCGCACAGCTGACATTCCTGCACTGCACAGTACCTCACCGCACATAACATGACATAACCACGACCCAAGCCCAAAAAAACAGGCTCGCCCTCAGCCCCAACCCCCATCTTCGGAAGAAATTCCTAGCGCGAATCCTTTCATGCTATTAATAAGCCGGGAAAAGCAAGTGCAAGGTTAAGCGAAATCAGCCTCGCCAGCAACACCTGCAGGAACTGGCAACATGCGTGCCCGTTCAAGGGAAATAAATCTTTGCTATACCATCCATATGAAACATAAACATGTGATGAGTAATGAAATGATGATTTCACTTCCGCTCTCCCAAAGTTAAATCACGCTAGTAAAACTTTCCAAAAGCGGGCAAGCCATGCGCAAGACCAGGCATCCTAGCAAAACTGCCCCCCCCCCCCCCGGCGATTCTGCCGTTTGCCCAAAGTCCGGCACTGATGCCGTGGAGCGGCACGTCGCCGTTGCTTCATGAGAGGGAAGTCGGCGATGTGGGAAAAGAAGGTTGGTGTTCGGCATAGAGCAATCGGCCCGTTCGCGCGCTTGTAGCCGATGAAATGGAATGACTCGTGATAGGTGCTGTACTGGGAGGGACCTGAGTTAGTTCAGGGGTGGGGAGGGGTTACGAGAGTGGGTTAGCGTGGTGGAGGGAGTGGGGATGATATCTGATGACGGGATGGGAAGATTTGGTGATGGGATGGTTGGGGAAAGGACGGTGGGGAAGGTGTGGTTGAGAGTTGGGCTTGTTACACCCTTGGAGCGCGTATGAGCGGATAAGACTGCAGGTTGAATGCGAGGGAACTGAGAAGCTGCAGCTTAAAGTAATTCCATATACGTTATTTTTGTTGTCATCGGTTGTACTCCCTCATTATGTTCGATCGCAGGCGCCAGGAAAGCTTCGAGATTTACACAGCTGCAGCACTGGCGAAATGGATTTATACGCATTGAAAAGCGGGTGAGAAGATTATCTGAAGGTAATCTGGCAAATGAACTATTGATCTTGCCGAAAAGATTCTTACTTATTGCAAGAGCGTTCATTCGATAAATTCGATGGTCTCGACGACGATATTCAAAGACTTCTCGTTCATCTAGTGGTCTTCAGCATGGACAAAGCAGATGTAGCGGTAAGGCATAGAAGTTGTTGTCATTAAATCTGATACTATCGTAAGTCATTCCATGGACATGAACATAATATGAGGCTTGCCAATAACCAAAGGCGAAGCCGTCATTCCCCGTCTCGTCGTCATCAACCTTCATCCGAAAGCCAGCAATCCTATCAAGCTTGAAAGATACACAAGAACATAATGCGGGGCTTGCCGATAACCAAAGGCAAAGCCACCACCCCATCGCCGGCCCTTATCCAGAGGCCGACTCGCCACCCGTCACATAAAAGGAACCGGGTGTCCCAAACCCTCCAACCTTCCCCCAATCCACCACTCCACCAGCCATAGAATAATGTATCTCCAACCCCAACCCCTCACCCCGATGTACGCTCCACTCTCCCTCTGGAAGCGCTCGTTGTCTTCCCTCAGTTCCCTCCTCCAAGCCCAACAATTCCACAAAACAACCACATCCGCAATGACAAACACCCCAATGTAGCCCACCGCATACCACGTGCAGACGACGAGGAAGCACGCATAGGTCACTTTTAGTTATAAAGGCTCGTCGCCGAGAAGCCAATTGTCGTTTTCATCATTCTTGACGAAGATGCGCCTTCGATCTTCCGTGCTGCGTCGTCGCCGCGCTTCTTGGCTTGCACGCACGTGATTGAGGAAGCGGTCTGCGTGTGAATCAGAGCCGCGGGTGCTGCTGTTAACTAACGTACTCGAGCCTATACTCGATATTGTTTCTATGGAAGGGCGTTGGCTTGACGTGGTGCTGTGCGAGCGGGATGGTAGGCCCTCACTACTTGTCGAGTCCGTGGAGAGGCGATGGCTGGTCGAGTTGCTGCGAGAGCGGATTGGAAGGGGATGTCCTAGGCCCAACATGCGAGGGCCTTGGGCTAGCTCCTCTTCGAGTTCGCGTGCATCATGGCGGTACTGGTCGATGGGGACGGCGAAGATCAGGCTGGCGTTGGGGTCGAGAGAAGGTGAATGCTCGCGGGAGTGCTCTAAGTAGCTGGGATATGGGTGTTGGCTTGTGCTGCGGCCGCGCTCTGGCTGAGTGGTGAAGTATGATGTGGTGCTGAAGTCGACGGGAGAGCCAGGATGTGCTTCGGAGCTTGTCGCATCGAGAGAGATACGGGCGATGTCTTCTTCAAGGCCGGCGGATGCAAAACGACGGTCGGAGCTAGCTGAGTTGTGCTTGGGCGATGTCGCAGCCTTGGATTCAGAGGTTTCAACACGCTGCCTCTTGTTGTAAGGCTCATCAGGTGTTGGTGTGGGCGAGCCGGAGTCGGAAAGTGCTATTGATGTCCTTGGACTGACTGGAGGGCTGTGTGCGCGTTTCCGTCGGGATGGGGCCCAGAAGTTGAAAGTGTCGTCAAAAATCGAGTTTCGACGTTTGCGCACCCTAGCTGACCATGATAGTTGACGTCTTGGAATGTTTGGGTTCTCCACCGACTCTACTACAAGTGGCGCCAAATCCAGCTTCGCAGGTCGCGGCTTAGGTGCGGCTTTGGGGAACATAGGCAGCCGCGGCGCCGTCATTGTGATTGCCGGCATATTGTCCACACCTCGATACCGCGCAGGCTGTGGCTTGTTGTATCTGGGCGTAGTAGGTCTTTCTGGTACGATGTCCTGGAGATGATCGGATTTCGTGGTGTCAAATAAACTTAAGGGCTTTGTGACAGGTACGGATGTATTCTGCTTCAGTGAATCTTGCGTATTTTGTGAAGATGGAGCGAGTGTTGCCTCTTTGCCTGAAGAGGGTCCAGGCTTCCTATTGTCGTAGTGCAAGTCATCTCGTGCAACAAGGTGGTCTGCTGGACGCGGGGTGTGTGGGCAGGCAGCAGTTTGGCGGGGAACGTCAGTAGCTGGCAGTCCTTTGACACCGCCTGAGGATCGTGGGGTTTGTGTGCGGATGTTGTTTGGCGGAGGCGGTGGGGGCGTGGCTTGGTCATATGGTGTTGAGTTGTCAATCGGCCTCGTGACGTGGGCAGAGACGTCTCGTGCGCACTTAGCACAATCGGGCGAATTTCTTGAAACAGACCGCCTCATAGTATCATAAAGTCAGTATGCGCCGGTGAAATTTGTCGGTGTAGAATTTGAGATTCTAGCCAGTGGCTTGTGACTTCGACGATGTAGCGGTGTGGAAGTCGCCAAGTCAGACGGTGAAGTGTAGTGTATGTCCACGAAGCGCAACATCATTATTAGACATACGTTAATGGGTACAGATATACACCATTTACAATCCTCCAGATTTCCCGACGCCTCGCCTAAAATAATTGGTCTTGACGTCAAAGGGCATCCCGACAGCTGCACCTCGTCCGGTCCGCGTTGCGCAACCCGAGAATGGCAAGATTGAATGGAACATGTTGCAGTGCATGATCTTCGGGGCATCTTAAAGGAGGTCGTGTATTCGCAGGACATCTTTCCGTCGTGTGGATTCATAATGTAACTTTCAACTGGCGGAACGCGGCGAAACTGGCGCAACTTCACGTGACTCAAGCCTCGATGGATCGCAGTACATCGAGAAATTCTCGCGAACCCTTCATATTTTCCATGTGATTGCATGGCGATTCGAGTGTTCGTGTGGAATAGACGATGCGTGCACGACCAACGGAAGGTCGCGAACTGCTAAGTGGGAACCAGATGTACCGATGCACAAAAGAGCGTGACGAGCCGTTCAGCCAATGACTTCTTCATCAGTGTTGTTCGTATTCTCGTAATTGGTGCGGGGCCGGTGACGACTTCGTTTGATGCTCAGTACCATGGAATGGGTAGGCACTAGAGCAGAGTCGATTGATCTCGCCCACAAGATGCGCTAGAAACACCGAACAGCTGATACGAGCTTATTGACGCCGAGAAGATGCAAATGTCGGATTCACATGTTGAATAGTGGCGACATCTGTGAGGTTAGAGTCGTGACACGGGCGTTGCAAGAGACCCTTCTTAATGGCTTGCGTTAGATGAGCGTCATAACGCGCTCTTCGGTGTTGGGAGGCGGTGTAAGTAGATGCGATTGTCATAGCGTTAGCAGGACACCACGTGCCTGAAAGGTGAACTTCATAATATTCGTGTGCTGCGACTATGACCCAGCATCTCGAACCACACTATCCCAAACCCCGTCCCAGTCCGCTTCCCCGCCACCATACCTTGCTTCAAATGCACTCATTGCCAGATTGCCCAAAAACGGCCTCACTACTCTGTTCACTAACTCGCTTCTGGCCATATCTAGCACTGCAGCATCTTCTTCCTTTTCCAGTGCCTCTATTAACGGATCCAAGAAGAGCGCACGTTTCGGCTCATTGGATTCGACATGTGGCGGAATAGAAGTAGACCCAGACGTAGATTGTGATAAAACCTCATTGACTTCATCGGTCAAGGCGAGCATGGTGGGTGGTGTGGCAGGTTTGTAGACTGCGTCAATGGTGTCGCATATGAAGAGCCATTCGGACAGTTGGAAATCATCGGGATCGAGGACCACAAGTTCATCGAGGAGTTTACAGGCTTGTATGATGCCAGCGTTGTTATAGTGAACTTTGTTGTTGGCGTCTGGCAGCAACGAAGAAAGTGAAGCTGTAAGTTCGCCGTTGATAATGGGCCAGAGAGATGCGAGATGCACATGTGATGTCCTGAGGATAATGGCACGCAGTAGAACCAGCACATCTGCGCGTGTGGCTGATGAGGGCGATGTTGCATGTGTGGCTGTGAGAAGCTCAACGACTTTTTCGAGAATCTGAGGAATGTTTGGAGTAAATGCGTCTTCTGGGCTTGCAAGAACCAGGAGTGCAATACGTCGCAGGTTCAATTGAGTTTTGCGGTCTGCTTCCTGACGCGCTGACGCCGCACCGACACCGAACATGATACCTGCAGTCGTAGGCGCAGATATCCTGCCCAGCAACTCTGGTACACGCTCTTTGTCAGACTGTGTCCACTGTGCCAGAACGGGAAGCCATGACTCTCGCAGGATTGGCAGCGGCGCGTTGAAGAATCTGGGGTCGTTGAATGCGTCGAAAATGTCCTTCTTGAGTAACTTGTTCCCTTGCGATACCTTTGTAAGACTCTGCAGAAGGTCTAAGTGGCCCTTAGATACATGCTCGGGGAAGTTTTTGGCTCGGAAGCTAGGACCGATTATGGATGTGGACATATCTGATACAACCTTGGTAACGCGATCGTTCTCAACAAGGATCAGAGGGAGCTTGGGAACGATGGACGTGAGAATTGAGACAACGTCTGATGCTCGTTGCTGAGCACGAACACCGTTGGTGATTGCAGAAGACTTTTCTTCTACCAGATCATGGTCTGTGTTCTGCACGTAGCCCATAGAACGTGTTGTGAAGATCGCTGTCAACACTCTCGTGAAGAGATCCTATACAAAGGTCAATTTGTTGCCATCTGATATGGTTAGAGACTTACCGATAACTCCCTCCTCAGTTTCCTTTGCTCTCCGAAATTCGTGTTGTCGACCTTCTGCCCGATGACTGCAGTGAATTCAAGCAGCATCGGTAATATTTGTCTGTGCGGCAAGGGGTTTGCGAGAACGTCGCGAAGAAACAACGTGCAGTCCTGCCAAATCTCATCCATGGCATCGTCCTCTAAAGACTTGGTGTATTCGACCAGAAACACGACCAGCTCGGAATCGGATAGGTTTGAGGTTAGCGTCGACGTTCGATTCGCATCTAACGCTGTAGGATCCGTGCGGCTATAAACCGCATTGAAGATGGCGGGTATGGTGTGCTTGGGTTTGGATCCATTAAGGACATTGAGGAGACCCATCACTGCTGCTCCTTGATCATCATCCGTCGTGGAACCGGCCCAGATGACTGCCAAAGTTTCTAAACATTCGAGCGCTTCAGCGGCAAATAAATGTTCCAAGATGCGACGGGCCCGGTTGCGCATGCGAAGCGAGGTGAAGCCAAAGGAGGCTGCCGACGAGACATCTTGCTGGATGTGCTTGTCTCCATAACCACCCCATGACCATATTGCGAAGCATATCCGAACGGTATCTTGAAAACAAAGAAGAACAGTAAGTCTGCTGTTGGCCGTTGGGATTCGTGTTTGTGCCTGCTCCGAGGTAAAGACCCCGGAGACCACATTGCTGAAGAATCCCTGCGGCTGTTCTGGTGACTTGTTAGCGGAGACCTTGGTCTCCTGAGTTGTCAGCTGATCATGCGCTTTAGCCAAAATCTGCTCCAGGCCGTTGATGAGTGAAATCATTGTAGACTCTGGGGACGCTTCTTGTGCCCCATTGCGTGAAACGAACGTAGTCTTCAGTTGTTCGAAGCACATGTTGATCTCCTTACAGAAGCAATCCACCAGAGGCAGTAGGTTTTGAAATATTGTATCGGCAAACAGCGGCAGCACCTCGATGAGAAATTGTACCCAATCATCCAACACCAAGCGGCTCGTGGGTGAAGAGAACCCTCCTTTTAGACAGTCGACTAGTTGAGGAGGCGGAGCGATGGGCGCAGGCTGATGATCTTCCGAGTCTCTGCTCAGCGCTAGAGACAGCCGCGATCGATGTGACGGCTGTGGCGGTACTTTCAACTCCGTCGACTGCTCCGGTGGTGGGCGAGTGAGACGCAGCTTGAGCGCAGACAGTGTTGTTTTCAGTAAGAGACTTTGTAAGGGAGGTTCGGCAGTTCTTAGTCGTGCCATCAGGTATACCTCAAGCTCAAGCTCCCGTAAAGGCGCAGCGAAAGGGCTCTGATATATCTGCAATATGACGGATACTGAAAGTCGATGTAATTCGGGTATGTGAGAATCATCAACAGAATTATTGCCACCACTAGAGTATGCCATAGTCTGGAGACACAAGCGCACTATCCACTCTTGGAGCGACATACGGGACGACGAGTCGTCAGTCCATGCTGCCGGCGACTCGGCTACTGTCACCCATGTGAAGTGAGATGGCCTTTTCAAGATGTTGTGGATGTGCCGGAGATAATATAGGCAAACCTTGCTGTCATCCCCTTTTGGTTGACTGCGTGTTCTGGCCGGGACATTGTTGGGAGCCAGGCCTTCAGTCGTCGCCATCGATTGTAACGACTGTATATGGAGGATCAGGATATCGAAGACTCGTATTAGACTTGGTAGATCCTGTAGCCAAGCCCTCATGAATACCGATGACTCGGTGCCCTCTTCTTCTAGGCTGTCCAAAAGGAGAAGAAGCGGCCTTGTCAGAATAGCATGGTAATCTCCAGATGCAATGGCTGTAGCTACAACATTCTGACCACTTGGTCGACGAGCTATGCTGCCACGTTTCTCTGTTTGTACGTTGAATTCGTACAAGATGTGTGTCCAAAGTGTGGCAAAGTGCCGACTACAATCGTTGACTCGAGGGCTGGAAGACCTTTGCGAGAGCTGCGCTTCGATAGTAGATGCTAGGCAGGCTTCCACCATGCGGCTAGCTGGCGAGATTGTGTGCAGTTGAAGTAAGCATCGTGTGGCTTCAACATGGTACTTGGGCCTTGTTGGAGACAAATACTGCCAAAGTCCGGTAACAAGAGGATAAACGACTTCCGAGGTCTGAGGAGCGGGAATGTACGGTATCGAAGACTGCGATGTCTGTAGGGCAGTGAGCACGGTAGTAAGTGCACTAAGATGGCAGAACGTCAGTCCCAGTCCTTCTTCAGCCTGCCACGCTAGAATGCCTTGGAACACATCAACAAGATGATGCTCGTCTAAAGCTCTCAGATACTGCGCCTTGGAGATGACAATGGCGAGCACCTTTGCAGAGACCTCTAGCGAAGAGGCTGGAGGCTGAGACTGGGCGCACAGTACAAACATGCGTGTAGCCTCCCGCAGGATATGCTGGCCCAGTTCGATCGCTGTAAAAGGCGGATCAGTCGCGTCGAGGCTGCCCTGTGATTCTTCGTAGAAATTCCTGAGGTGTTGAAATACCTTGGCTCTAGGTACAGCAGTCGTCTGTGTCAGTTGCTGATCAGTGGCATGATCGCTCCGCAATGTTCGATTTGGAACAATGTGCACAAGTGACTCTGCGATCTCGTATGCAATCTCGACGACTTCCAGGGCGGGTGAGGGTTTGCTAGTATCCCCGCATGCTTCGTTAAGTGAGGCAAGCGTTGACAATATCATCAGAGGCATGTGATGAAGGAGCATGTCCTCTTCTTTGAGGTTGAACCGTGCCATGACGAATCTGGCCAACCTTGCCCGGCTAAGCGCCTCTTCACGGCTCGTGTTCTTCGTGTCCAGGGCCGAAGTGACCATGTAGATCAACTTACCCCAAATCAGACCGCTATCAACGCCATCGAAGAACGCACTAGCGCTTCTCACAACCTCATCAGCTTGCTCTTTTGATGCACTTTCACAGTATGACTGCACGCTTTGCAGCGCCGGCAAGAAGATATCTGGCACGATAAGGCCGCCCACTTCCCAGCGATCCATGAGAGAAAGGCATACACGGAAAGGTCGTGCTCGTTCCGCAGGAGATTTGCTTGGGCGCTTGATCATCTTCAAAACGCTGCTAGTCAGCGCCTCAAGGCCATAGCGCGAGAAGAAGGCCGCGTGTTGTGCTGCAGGATCCGGTGCATCATGGTGCTTATCTTGAGTGGGTGTGGTAACATATTCACTTCCTTCAGATACTGTTGGCTCTGGGCCAAGGAACCATGCCCACAGCCTGCGATTGAGGCTCATGTCCCTTCTTGACACAACACCAGCAGCGGCCGTCACCAACCTCTCAAGATCTCCTTTTCCTACACGCTCTTGCAAGACCGGGGAGTCAAGAGGGAGATGACTGACCAGCAGGTCGAGAAAGCCACGCTGTATGAGGAGTTGTGGATCTGAAAGACCAGATTCGAAACACCGGATCAAGAGGCCTGGTTCTGGAGAGATGGCAGCTTCTGCTTCCGCGGACAGACTACCCGAAGGCGTGGACGGCTCGGACTGGTTCGAAGAGCGGCGTGCAGGAATGCCAAACTTGGGCAAACGCCGAATAAGGAAGGCAAGCGCTCCTTGTCTCCGTGAAGCATTGGTGATGGCTGCTAGGAAGAAGCATTGCCAAAAGTGCGACGAGCCGCTGCCTTTGACTTCTTCTGCAGGGCCTTCAATTGCTGTGCGCAGCTTGTCCAGTGCAGAGAACATGCGCTCAAAATCCTCGCTCGTCTCATCCTCCAAGCCCGGCAATAGGGACAGGATTATAGCCTTCAGTGCGGGTCGAAGTGCTGGAGCATCTAGCTTCAGGATGTGGGTTTCGAACACCGACAGAAATAGCGGTCGAACGGAGAGCGAGGCGAAGGATGGCACAGAGGCGAGGCCTGGGAAGTAGATGCTGAGGTCGCGAGCGAGGGCATCTTTCTGGACCAGTCAACATGTGGGAGCTACGTGGTGGGACAAGGGCATACTCCAATGGTCGCGAATATGTAGGCATACACATCGAGAGCTTTTTGGTGGACGCCCGAAGGCAACGCTGGATTCAAGCACTGCGCTAATCGCAATGCGACTGTTTCGCTATGTGGGATCACTGGGATTTCGGCGGGATGCGCTTGGAGGGCCTGGTAGAGAACATGATGAGCAGCGGAATAGAGAGGGATTATCACATGATCTCCTGACCTTCAACAGCCTTCCCAGGAACGATATGTAGTCGGCCCACTCCTGCTGGGCAGTGTCCCAGAGGGCAAGCGCGCGCTCGACACCAGCAGCATAGCGCCGGAAGTTTTTGTCTTTTTTGTAGAGGGCTATTGGGCTTGATCAGCTACGATTGTCCCTTTCATATGGTCTATAGTGAGCTTACGTTCCTCAGCAGCATTGCGTGAAGCTCGCGGTGCTGGACTCGAGCGACCAGATGCTGGCGGAGAGAAGAGCTGCAGGTTAGCAGTGGGATCAGCCGACATGCTGTATTTTGCAGGCTATGAAATGTCCGAATATGGGTGGAAGCGTAGTGGACATTCTGTTCAGGGAAACGGTCGTCGCATTACTTCCTGCTGCCTGCGCGTGGTAGAGACATGTATACACTTGGCTCAGCAAAGGAACACGAATGCGATGCGACGGTAAAACAAGGGTCGCGCGGCCCAAGCGCGACCCGCGTCGTCATCATGTGGGAATCACGACCACGCGAGCTTCACTTTCACCTTCACGTCAACGTCTTCACTATCTTCGAAGCTATGCACGACCATGCGACAGTACGACCGCGCGGAACTGCGTCACGTGCAGGAAGCTAACAGTCCACAGGTCGAAGCTCAAGCTCCTCCCGCAATAGAAGCCCACCATCACCACGACCATAACCATGACATTCATAACTCCCCACCGGCCAGACTACCCCCCTCCCTCATACGACGATGCTACCAACTCATCATCTGTACCTCTCCTCGCAGGCGCGCCTCCCGGGTACGGTACCACCTTCCCAGACCAATCCTCGATAGCTAGCAGCGACCTGGAAGATCTGGACAGGTCTCTGCCAGAATGGATAGGACAGGCGCTGGCCGTCTTTGTCTTTATCAGCATCACGTATGCGTTCTGGAGAATCATCAATGCGCCTCAGCGACCGGATGGATTTCCTGAAGGTCCCGGACATTTTGGTTGAAGACCACGTCTCAGCCGCGTGTGAACATTTCATGTACGCGACGTTTATTCCAGAACGGGTTTTTACTCTGAATCAGAAGTGCTGGCTATACGCATCATAGTTTGAGAGAGCTGGGTCACTGACGAGCCGAAGGATATCGCCCATGAACTAGGCGACGGAACAGCTGCGACGAAGGAATTGAGGAAGATCGCGATGACTAGTGCATGCTATAGAACACAACCTACGAGGAACACTCCCATAGACAAAAAAGGTCGCATCCGGCGCGACCAGTGGTTCCAACATCTACCGCAGCTGAGCGCCCGACACAGCTCGAGCTTGCCCATGTCCAACAAAGACATTATGCGATGCTGCCCAGGACATGCCTGCCATTGGACAATGTATGTTGGAATGGCACTCGGCCACCATGTAATCGCTGGATGAGGAGCATGCAAACGACAGGCACAAGGCTGAGAGTTGCATCATTGCTCATTGGACGAACAAGGCAGCAAATTCAATGAGTCCCAGTAATCCTCATTGGACATGCCTATATTCGCTGCCACCAGGTAGCGGCAAAAGTCGTGTCTGCTCCGCATATGCGCGAAAATATCTAAATGTCTTCAGGAGCGCGCCTGTACGTTTATAAATAAGCCTGGCTGTATTCACTACTATAAGATATCTTGTCTAGTTTTGCAAAAGTTTTTGATTACATCTAGACTGCAGCTGAAATCTTCTCGTTGGGTAAAGGCGAATAGGGCTTTTGCCGATCCTGGTGCTTGCTAATTCTTATCATGTGTGAACCCTAAATCTGTACAATGCAAGGGAAGGTGCGAGGTGCGAGGGGTAGAGGGCGCTAGTTGGGCTGCCATAACCTCAAGAGCTGTTCCATCTCTTCTTCGTGCAAGCGCTTCCTTTGCTGATCGTCATCGGCCGTCACCGAGTTACCTTCGTATCTTCACACTGCTAATCCAAAAAATGGCTGAACACAGCCCGGAAAGGTTTACCAGGTTTCTCGACCTACCTCGCGAGCTACGCGACTGTATTTACGAGCTTATACTCGTGCGCGATGTAATCCCCGTTGAATGCGCAATAACAAACACGCGTTTTCCACAGGGCTCCGAAGAAGACCCCGAATACTGCACGATTCCGCCATTAAGAGCCCCACGAGCTCAGCGTCGACTTTGGCAAATCCCGGCGTTCGACATGGACCTGGGGTATCCAGACAATGACCACACTGCGCCAGAAACTGTCCATATGACTTACCAGATCAGCAAAGAACCGGAACTTGCTTCTTTGGACGGTCTTAACCTCTGCCTTCTGCAGGTGAGCAAGCAAGTGTACACCGAAGCCAGCAAGATTTTCTATAGCAACAACACCTTCAGCTTTACACAAGATTTACGCCTCCCGACTGCGTTTGCATTCCTGTGTGATAGGCCCGCGGCGTCGCTTCGAATGGTGAGATCCATCGAACTGGCGCTCATGGAAGACAGCAACATGCGGGGAACCGCGCAGGCGCACTACCCGATAATACGTCGCTCTACGGATTCTCTTGTACTGCAATATGCATACCACTATTTCACGGAGCTTTGCACATTACTCTCTACGTCGAGGATCCAACTTCGAAAATTGTACTTGTCCGTGGAGACTTGTGGTAGCCGAGGCTCACAGGATGCGACCAGTCTACAAGAAACCGTCACCTGGGAGAACGAGAACCTAAACAGCGCGGCGCTCGAGACACTTTGGCTAGAACCTTTACTCAAGCTTGAAGGGCTTGAATCTGTCGAGATACACTGGATCTTTGGTCAAGCGCATGTTCGGCGAATGGCTTATATGGCACAGAAGATACAACGACACTCCTTAGCAAGGATGCACGAGGACAGCGTGTCTGAAGGTCTAGCTCAGCGGGCTCATCCTCCGATAAGAATCACCTCGTTTCACAAATCCGAACAGGGCACTTCCTTCGTGTCACAGGACCCATCTAAGTGGGAACATGTTGTACTGGAGGGTGAAGAGATTCGATATGTACCACAAGAAGAGTGTGGAAAGAACGAAATGTCCCAAGCTACTGAGCTACCGCGTCATCTGCAGTGGATGCTCGACATATTCGCAGATGCGTGTGTTTGTCGTTGCACACTGAGGTGTACCTAGCTCGCGTGACTGTTGCACAGCATTTGGAGCGACAGATGTTACGCACTCTGAAGCACCCGTGGCCGGGTCAAAAGTTTCGTCACACAGCGGGAAAGATCATGTGCCACGAATCAGGTACCTTTAACCACGAATTCCGAGAAAGCAAGCCAGATTTTATCGCTCTTTATACCTGCATACGCGCAAGCACTCTCTCCAAGATAGCCTCAGTTCAGGTCTCCTGTCACTCATTGTCTTGAAATGAGCAATCCAACGGAAACCGGACAGACTCCGACTGGAATTCATCGTTTCTTACACTCACGGCTACCCCGCATTATATTCGATGGTCAAAGCACTAAGGATCAGAACACGATGTGAAGCCATCGGATAACGTCCTTGACACTTTCCGGAAGTATACGCGTTGAGTACCCGGCCATCACACGCCTATATCACGCATCGGAAGACATGTGTACGGCAATTTACATCACACCTCCCATGTTCAATGGATTCGGTATCTTCTAACTATCCCGAGCCATCCGGTCTTCAAAATATCATCAACAGTACCGGTGGGCATGAAACCCCGCCTGCCATGCCAAAATTAGTATGCGAATTAGTGCAGTGGAGTGTATCAACGCCAATTATTTAGATCGGATCGAGTGCTCCGTATCGCAGCTTCTACGGTCCTTCTTTTGCTGTTGTACACCTCGGGTATACCCCTCATCTCACGGCTGGCCTTGAAGCTATTGCCCATGAAGGAACGTGGTACAGTTACTAGGCTATGCGCCAGGAGATGACTATCATATAACCGAACGCTAGTACTTCTAGTCCTATGAAGGACTTCTTCGGCACCTCCCTCTTGCACTGGCTTCACATAAACGACAACCCAAGATTAACATTCATCAACCTCTTGGCGACGTCTCAACCAAAACGTAGCAGCCTATTCCGTATGTATGAACTTTTTCTAATTTTTAGGCCATGGTCTTTTCAGCACTAACAATTTAGCTGAGGCAACCTCATAGATTGTCTTGAATAAGCATAGTCACTCATCTAGAGCGTGATAGGGGGTAGAACGGAATTGGCAGGTGGAGATTGTGCATATCAATGGTCGTCCATCGATTGCTTCATCTTTAAAAGGAAACTCATCACATATCACGAAGATCAAGAAAGGAGTCTTTCCTCGTATTGCTGCAATTAGCGCAGTTGAAGACAGCGACCGGTCCCTGGGCGATTCTGGAACGTGTGTATAAGAAGATTGGCGCTTCGCGATTATCGAAAGTGGGTCTGAAGACCAACCAAACTACCGACCCTTCTTCACTCGCAAAGAAGAAAATCACAACACTTCGGAAGATGGCGAATTATGCCCACATGGCTCAGCTTGCACGAAGCAAGCCAGCCGCTGCTTTGCTCGCGCTCGCGACGCACTATGTACTTCACAATGGCGAATGGGACAATTCCTTTCACGTATTCTTAGGTATCTGGACAGTCGGCTTCACTGGGTTGGCAGTTTCTCAGTATGCTTACGATCCCCGATTACACGGTATTATTGCTGCTGCAAAGATCAGTGCGGCTTTTGCAGCTGTGTACTTCGGGGTCTTGATGGCGAGCATCTTTATTCACCGAGCGTTCTTCCACCGTCTTCGAAACGTTCGTATTGGTGCCCCAAGCCTGCTTAGTAGTCCTCTCACTGACCTTTTTTGTAGATTCCGGGTCCGTTCTTCGCGCGCATTTCCAAGTTTTACAGCGTTTTCGCGGGCGTGCTCCCAGACTACCAATACTATAAGAAGAGTGAAGAGCTACACAAGACATACAAGACTGACGTGATTCGGACTGGCCCACGCGAAGTAACTGTGTACTGCACAGATGCTATTCCACTCATCCACGGCCCAATGTCGAGGTGCCGCAAAGGCCCATGGTACTCTGTAAGTATTACTACGGCAGCTCATGAGACATTTACTAATCTCGTGCCTTGTTTCATAGGGCTCTTCACATATTGGCGGCACATCTACACAAACCACACGCAATAAGGACGAGCATAAGCGTAGACGCAAGGCTTGGGACCACGCATTCAACGCCAAAGCACTTCGCGAATACGAGCCCCGTCTGAACAGGCATGCGCTAGCCCTGATGTCACAGCTGAAAGAGCAGGCCAAAAGTCCTTCAGTTCGCTTTACGAACTGGGCAAATTTTTACAGCTTCGATGTAATGGGCGATGTTGGCTTCAGTCGCAGCTTCGGCATGGTTGAAAAGGGCGAAGAAGATGAAATGATCAAGCTCCTTCACGAAAGCATGTCGCCGCTCAGCATCTTCGGACACCTAAACTGGGGTCTGAATCTGGCTACACGCACTGCAGCCGGGGCGAAGGCACTAATTGATCATATTGACTGGACATCTAAAGTTATGGAAGAGAGGGCAAAGGTGAGTATCTCGTCGTTGCTAACGATGAAGTGGGCTGACTATTCGCAAGATCACGCCCAAGGAGAACGACGTCTTCACTTGGCTCCTTGACCCAAACGCCACGAGAGTGTCACCAGAACTGAACGCGGATTCGCGCTTGCTGGTAGTAGCTGGAAGGTGCGTTCTCCAATATTGATGCGCTTTTACCTCACTTACTAACCGCTACAAAAAGTGACACGACCGCGGCAACACTTGCATGGATCGCCTGCGAGCTCTGCAAACAACCCGAGATTCAAGCCAAGCTCCGCAAGGAAATCGATGCCATCACACCCTCCAAATCCTTTCTCGAAGTTGAAGACGTAGCTAACTGCGCTTTCCTCGACGGCGTCATCAACGAAGCTCTCCGCCTACATCCAGCCGTGAGTCTCACATCGTAACCCAACTACTTCAACTCCACATCACTAACACCACGTAGGTACCCTCCGGCGTCCAACGCGAAACCCCACCCGAAGGCATAACCCTCCCCAACGGTACCTATATCCCCGGCAACATCATCATCTGGATGCCCATCCACTGCATCCAGCGGGACCCGCGATACTTCGCGCAACCCCTAACCTTCCTACCCGAGCGCTGGACAGACGAGCAGCCCGAAGCCGTCATCGAGAAACGCGCATTCATGCCCTTCAGCACAGGCATTTACAACTGCGTCGGCCAGAAACTTGCCATGATGGAGTTGCGCAGCGTGACGGCGAATTTGATCAAGTTGTTTGAGGTGGAGTTTGCGGAGGGAGAGGATGGAAAGGAGATCTTGGAGAAGAGTAGGGATTGCTTTACGACGAATGTGGGGAAGTTGGATGTTCGGTTGAAGCCGAGATATAAGGCATGAATCATGTGTGAGTGAGTTGGATACGATTGCAATAGATATAATTGTGTTTAGTTTACCTGAAGCATCCTATGACTTTTCATAGTACGAACCCACACACTGGACATTGTTCACTATGCCACACTGCATTATCTTCCCCACATTCTTTGCAATGCCAAAGCCCATAGCTAGATGGTAGAGAATCCGAGAATTCTTTACGCGTCCTTCTTGCTTCAAGTATCTTGGAAGCTTTTGATACTTTTTCAGTGGTGTTGACAGTGCTCTCCGTACAATCGACCGTACTGTAAGTCTTAGCGATCCGTGAATAGGGGACCTCGACTGCAGATGGTTGTGAAGCGTCATTTTGCCTTGCAAATTCCGCAGTCCACAACTCATCTGACTTCCTTCCTCGACCTTTCACCTCAGGCTGTATAGTTCCTTGCTCGATTCGTTGAGCCGAAGAGTTGAAAGCAGAGATTGCAGTCCTTGAGTGGTATCCAAGTGCGAACATCGATGCAGTGAATGCCGCGACTCGAATCGTCGAAATAGCGTCTCCAATCTCGTACCACCCCGTTGCAGTCGACAGTCGGCTATATTCCTCGTTTGTGGGTTGTTCCGTGTGTCTCACAAGACTCTGTAGTGCTTTCTGCACTTTTTCGAGACTAGCCTGTTGATTCTGAAGTTCAGCATAAACGGTAACTATCGCGTTTCCTTGATCCTCATAGTTGTCTAAGCACCTAGCAACGGAGGCCGTAAGCTCGCTCGTTTGATAAGTCTCAATATCCGCGTTGACATGAGAGATACTGGCTGCTTCGGTTTTCACAGGAAGTGCAGCCAATATGACCGCATGTTGCTGATGGAGTGTTTGCCGCAGTTGCGCGAGGTCCTTCTGGATGTCGGTTTGGTTTCTTGTTCCTTCCTCCGTGTGTAGATGTAGTTGCGCAAAGTCCTGTTGGAGGGCACGTGCAAAATCAGCAGTCTCCAGGTCATCGATGATCCTTTGGCACTTCTCATCGATGTCACGTATTGTGATCCTGAGATTATTAGCTGAGTTTTCCCTTTTTACTCATCCAACTAACATCGACTGCATTTGTAGAAGGAGGCTCACACCATGCAACGGCCCCCGCACTTGGTCTCTGCCTTTCCTAACAGCTTCATTCAATTCTTTCAGGGCCCATTGCACCTTTCGTGGCACCATTTTCAGTTTTGACTTAGTCGACTTGTCACCCAGGCTATTTTCGTATTTTCCTAGGATCACCTGCAATCGTGTCCAGGGAGGCTCCATAAGTTTGAGTTGCTGTTCGATCGCTTCTCGGTATTCCGTATTGCGGCCGTCATTGATGTGTATTTCCAGCTCCTTGAAAACACACTCGAACTGTGTGAGAAACGATGCTGCCTCAGTATACTGTTCTCGGGCGCCACCTGCATCCTGTAAAGCCTTGCGGATCTTGTTACTCAGCTTGATCGCTTCGAGGATGCAACTGGCAGACCAGCCAAAGTCGGCCATGACGAGCGCTATGCGACGAAAAGTTCTGGCGACGGAAAATGATTGTGAGTAAGAAAATATGGTATGAAGTAACGATAAGAAGGAGTGGGAGCGTCGGATAGAGTGAGGCGGAGTAAGGCTGAACCTCCAAGATTCCTAGACTGCCTACCTGAGTGCCCTTTGGCTTACAACCCGCAAACAAACCAGTAGTAAATCATGCACTGGGCTCATTATAGTTATGAATGGAGGATGGGTAAGCCGTAGTATTGGCCTAATAAACCGTAAAGCCCAAGACGGTAAAACAGCTAAACGTTCTTTAGTGCATTTTAAAATGCTAATTTGAAGTAGTATAGTATCGCACGATTAGCTTCAAGGCTTAAGAATCTACACTTCTCGAGTGAAGATTCTCTAGGTAGGCAGTTCACCGACCACAAACCATTGCTAATGCCGGTGCCAACGATGTGTATATGACGTCGCTTGTCTCCTCATCGCGGAGTCAAAGACGGACACAGTCGATGCTCACCTCTGGGCACTTTACAATGGGTTACCTATTTAGGTATGGTTTGGTGGGAGGATCGAGGGGTGCAATGGGGCGTATTTGGAGAATGAGAATGTTAGTGAGGATTTGCAGGGGACTGTGGAGGGGGAGAGGCTGTGGGAGAGGCTGTGGGACTTGAGCGAGAAGCTTGTCTGGGAGAAATTTGAATACTAAGCAAAGGTTTTGTGTGCTGTAGTCGTCTGGTCATAAAAACGGATGTATAATGGGTATCGTGCAAGCCTCTTTCTTAACGCCTTGTGCTGCGAATCCGCAATCTCGCCATTTTTTTCATGCCCACTTCAAGCACCTCGTAGCTTCGTGCGCATCTTTACACTCCAGACCACATACTCTGGCCCCGCACTTCCGACACTTTATCGTCCCCCAGTAACCACAATTGTCACAAAACTGCCTCTGCGGCGGCCCCCCAGCAGGTGGCGGCGCAGCATGGCTCGCAGCGTATGACAGCGGTGGAGCAGCAAGAAGTGCGTCAAGCTCGGCGGGGTTCAGCGGCGGAGGCATCGAGTGATCGATCGAGAGTAGCGCATCGTCGTTGCCGTTATCTACGCTCATCAATGACGACGTCCGTGGAACCGATGGGCCGGGCGTGGCTTCTGTTGGTGTAGGCGGGACGGATGCAAGTGTGCTTTGGCGGCGGTGAGACTGCGCGTTGCTTCGTGAAGCAGTCGTTGCGCCACGCGGTACGGGCGCTTGTTGGTGCTGCGCGAGCTGGGCCTCTTCATCGTCGAGCCAGTGCTTGATTTGGCGCTGGTATTGTATTATGCGTCGCGTGTTTTGAGTCTTCGGTATAGCTGTAAATGAGCATTAGCGGTTGCCCAACTTCCCGATTGACGTGCATACATGGCTTTCCCGGTATGGAAATGTTCTGCTTCGGATCGTTGTCCCTCTCTAGCTCGGCTATCCTCCTAGCAATCGCCGTCTGCTGTCGCGCCGAAAGCTCATTCTCGCCGCGCTGCCCACCAGGTTGTGCTGCGGCGCGCTTTTTATTCTTGGGATTGATCGCGACTTTCGACGGGTCGTAGCCGGTGTCGACAACGTAGGTCCATCCCGGCGCTACTGAGGCCGACGAATTTGGGAGCACCTCGACGTGTGGCATAGTGAAGTGTAGAAAGATGAAGTTGCGGGGAAGGCTCGGAAGTGAGCTTGATGAAGCTAGTAGTCACGTGGAGACGCGTTAGCATCGAACGCGGACGACAGGATGTCATATGCGGGGTACATGAAGGCACGTCTTGTCTTTCAAGCTAGCATGATGTAGGGATGGATATTTGGGAGGCCATTGTATCCTTCGGCATAGCGTTTAATTACTAACCTCAGCATTCAATCGGTTCCACGGTCTCTTTCTACCAGCTGGCGCAGAATTCGTATATCCATCATCATAGAGGGTCGCTAGACAACACAGCAAGATATTGCAGGCCCATATACTGAAGTAGCAATGGAAAGGAAGCCGCCAATCATCATCGAGCCCATGTCTCCGGTCGACCCTTCTAAAGCTGCCGCTTTTGTCTTCGTGCATGGTCTTGGCGACGAAGCTGAAGGCGTCGAAAGTATGTCTCTTTTATCTCTCGAGGGACATGATATTGACTCCAACTTAGATGTTGCACGCCAGTTCCAAAATGCCGGCAAGCTTCCATACATGACCTGGGTTCTTCCAAACGCGTTGGAGAACAACGACTTGGCTACTACTGCATGGTATATGCCGACGTCGCTGTCTCCGTACCCACCCTCGCGGCCTGAGTTGGAAGATGATGAAGATGAAGAGGGTATGTTGGCTACCGTCAAATACCTAACATCATTGATCGACGACTTGGTCAAGCAAGGTATCCCGGAAAAGAGGATAGTACTGGGCGGATTCTCTCAAGGGCATGCCATGTCCTTACTCGGAGGACTCACATCGAAGTACGCTAGCAAGCTCGCTGGCCTTGTCGGATTGTCCGGCTATTTGCCGTTACCAGATCGGATACCTACTTTGAGGGAGGAAGCCGGGCTTCCAAAGGAGATCAAGGATGAGGTTGAAGTGTTTCTAGCAAGAGGTACTGGCGATAGATTGGTGCCAAAACGGTACCATCGGCTGTGCTATGAGAAGCTGTTTGAGCTTGGGGTGCCGGAAGAGCGTGTGACTCTCAAAGAATATGAGGGGTTGGGCCATGTGCTCAGTGGCGCAGAGCTGAGAGACTTGTGCACATGGCTTGAGCGAGTAGTACCTCCGCTGTAGGGACATCGATTAGAGTATTTGTGCGATTATGTTGGTTACGTCGTCGAAGAAGGACCACCGCGGAACGTGTGCGATGACTTGCGGCCCTGGCCTAGCTTCTTGGCACGTTTGGCTTTGATCAAGTAATGAAGTTACTCGATGCTGCTACACTATCGTCTACAACATTGCATTCACAATCGCAGTGCAGATAATCTGTACAAATGTCCCAGCGTGCGGTCACATTTTGCCACGCACTTTTCTGATTGGTGCGCTGTTCGAGACGTTAGTGTGGTCCGAAACAAGGGCGGTACGGCGAGAGCACACCAGGCGGATTCCTGATACCAACTCGGCCTCTCTGCATTGGTACGTCCTACAACTCTCATCCTTCGCAGGCTTGAAGCAGTGACAAGCATATCACTCGGTTGTAATGGCGCAGCTATCGCATATTCGCAGTCATCATGTGTCTGCGCTGCATAGCTTGCAAATCGTCGACCACACTTAATCTCCCCCTCTACTCTCAACTAACACATGTATAGCGACCACTTACAAGTGCGCCACCTAGCTGCCCGCCATGCCAGCAATGCTGGATGATCCGAGTGCGCCTGTCATTTACAGGACCTCGGGCGAGGTACCGTATCCTCCGCCTGGCGGCCCATTGCCTGTGGGCATTGCGCCCATCCAAGTCACTCTTCGCGACCGAGTCACCACTGCAACCATCATACCATTCTCTGCGCCAGTGCAGGTACCGCTCACACTACTGGCATACCTATGCGATCAGTTGGGCCGCGAGATTGAGAAGGGCGACACATACCCCATGGTCGAGCCGCTGCCCCTCGAGAACTTCGGCCCGTACTGGTTCGGAGTGTTCGGAGCGATCATGCTCCTAGGCGAAATACAGGATGGCAGAGAACTACATGACATGGCGCAAAGAGGCTGCGATTGGGAAAGGGAATGCCTAGGCAGCTTCTACATCAAGCCAAACTACCCAGGTCGGTCCAGTCACGTCTGCAATGGCGGATTTCTGGTCACAGATGCGTCCCGCAATAGAGGTGTTGGGCGCCTGATGGGAGAGACATACCTGGATTGGGCACCGAAGCTGGTATGTGCTGTGCGAGTGTAGGCTGACATACACTAACTTGGTCAGGGCTACACATACTCCGTCTTCAACCTGGTATACGAAACCAACGTAGCGTCATGTCGGATATGGGACGCCCTCGGCTTCAAGCGTATCGGGCGTGTCAAGGGCTGTGGTAACCTCAAGTCATACCCAGGAGAGCTGGTTGATGCCATCATCTATGGCCGCGATCTTGGTCAGGAAGACGACTTTGTGTCCGAAGAACGTTTCGACAAGATTCGCTTCTACCTCAAGAACGGCAAATACCCAAACGGCGCCGACAGAGCGGAGAAAAGTCGTCTTCGCAGCGCCGCCACACACTACAAGCTTACGCCTGGCAAAGATGACGAGCCAGAGAAGCTCTGGTTGAAAGGCAAGGAGGTCATCGCGGATCCTCAGAAACAGTATGAAATTGCGCGAGATCTCCACCATAAGTCGCATGGTGGCATCAATAAAACTACAGCTGCTATTGCTGAGCTTTACCACTGGGTCCGCATCAAGGAGACCGTTAGCCAAGTCATCCGAAATTGTCCTGAGTGCAGCGAGATGAACAAGGGCTTGTCGGCCATGCGACAGAACCAGAACCAGAACCAAAATCAAGCCCGCTATAGTCAGCCTACCAATGGACAGTCTCCACAGACCTCAACCCCGCCCGTCGATGTATATGCACATTTACGCCAAAGCCCGCCAACACAAGACTCTCCCAACGGGCAGCTCCAGCTTGAAGCATCGCAAAACACCTTCCCGGCATATCCACAACACAACGAGTTCGATATGCCAGTCGATCCAGCTCTCATGGAAGGTGTCAAACGCAACGGAAGCCTCGCGGATTTACCGCCCTCACCATTCTTGGCTGCGGGAGCCGGGCTTAATGGTGTGCCACCCATAGGTGAGCTGAACCAGACCTCTTCAACTTCACAAGCATCAGGAGCGAACGAGCGGGCGCCAACAGCAAGAGAGGAGATGAGGCGGAGGTTGAACCGTGTGGCAGAATTTGGTTCCAAGTAAGCATGAGCGATGCTGACCAGTGACGGATGATGATGATGTTTGAGCTTCTACATCGACGCGAGGCGGGACATGACGGAGTTTATGATCACATACAAGGGAGCTTGCATATGATGGCGGCGTTGTTCGGGGTACTTTTGCCATGTCAGCATAACGCGCGGATACCATATTGCATGCGCGTAGAAGAACAGTGAATGTGCAAGTTGCATTGCTGCGGAATGCTCGATTTACGAATACAAATTACGAAACAGAATGATCAAACAATGCACACAAGTATCACAAGACCTCTACCATTCGCCTGATTAGTCCTAGCACTATGTAGTGGTAAGTCCAAGAATGAAAAAAAAAAGTCTGCAACAGCCTGTCGTCCTTTGGGCTCCTCAAAGCTTTTGACCAAATACGTACATATCATCGCGATAATCTTCGAGCCAAAATGGCTACACAAAAGCCACCCCAAATCGCTTCGAAATTATTCAAACCCCCTTCTTTCCCTCCATCTCCCTCCTCCAACTCCGCGGTCCATGCCCCCCGAATACACACCTGCTCCTCCCACCCATCCCATCCCAAAACCTCCCCATCAGCACATCAAAATACGGCAACGATTTTTTAGTGGTGCATGTCCATTGAGATTGCTTAGGACGTCTACAGCATGTCCTAATGTCCTAAACGCAGGAATAGCCAGAGATTTGGCATCTCGTTACAAAGTTCTGTACTTCCAAAAGAGTTCTGTGGTAGCTCTCTTGTCAGCAGTGTCAGCCAGAGAACGGTTAAATGCGAGACTTGTCGCATTCATAGTAGTATTGCAGGAGCATGCTAATCCGCACGAGTTCATGTTGAGTCCATCGATATAAAATGCAGAATGTGCGGGACCCGGTAAGCCCGTGGTCAAGCATGGAGAAGCATGGTTTGTGGTTGGATGGGTATATACAAGAGTGAGATTGATTTGTGTGACTAAAGTACAGTGACAGTAATGTAGGTATATAGCAGCTTTGCGAGCAGCGACGTGCAAAGATTTTGATAAGTTACTTTCTCGTGTTTCAGCTAAGATGATTATGATTGCAGCCAGTCCTGTAAGCCAGGTCCATGTTGGTGCGTGGTATCGCTTCCTTGCATTCCCGTGGCAGATGATTATGGAAAAGTCTAAAGATCCGATAGAAACGCAGCGAAAATTTCCTCGCAACTATACTACAGACACCCAGCTTCCTAAAGTCGTGTGACGTAGCATAAGGATCAGCGATTCTTCCAGTGCCATATCAGCTTATACCCCACTCCTTCTTGAGCGCGGTGATGATCCAGGCGGTAGGCCAGAAATGGTTTTGCTCAAAAGCGACGAGGAGTTTTGCTATCTCTTCTCGCTCAGCTGGGTCTGTCACTAGTGGTCCCCAGATGAAAATTGTGTGGCACACCGTAATCGACAGTGGCCCAGTCTCCGGAGCGCATTTGCATGCGCCGCATATAACACGGGCATGGTCGAGAATTTGTTGCTGATGGAATCAGCAAGCATGACGGAAGCGTGGAGAGCACTCACATTCGCATCTGACAAACCAGTAGCATTCCGGATGGCGAATTTCGGGCCAGGTTTGTACGTGAGCAGTAAAATGCAGGCGAAGTGATAGAAGCCGAACGAGAGGACTGCAATGCTTATAAGTACATTGCGGCCAACTCAAGTGTCAGTACTAACCATGCCAGTCCGTGGTGAACCACACCTCGGGGAAAACACCATGTTCCTTGCCTTTGCCTTGCCAGATAGGATTGAAGCCCTCGGGTCTTTGTTTAGACCACCGGTCGACTTGATCCCAGAGCTCCTGCCATCGCCTGCTTCTATTGTTCGCTTCAGCGTTCGGATCGAAGCAATAATTGACGACATGTGCTAGGTTCCATGTCATTTGGTTAGCCCATGCTGTCTCTAACCGCAAGCGAGCCAGCGGGTGTGCGTCTTGCATGGATTCTGGTGAAGGGTGAAGCTGTAATGTGAAATCTATGTCAGGTGGCTGCTGGTGGATTGTTGCACTATAGAGACACTGCCGCACGTAAACCCAGAAAGCAGCCTCGCGCAAAGTAGGCGCCGATGGATCCACAAAATGGTGTCCTTGAGAAGCTCGCAAAATAGCTGAAGTGCCTGTGAGGTGATTCTCCTGATCGGATCCTGTGTTCGAAGGTACTAGATACAGTCAGTCTCGAAGTTGACACAGGCACAGACCACTCACCAATGAGTTGCTCATAGAAGCGGAGAATCACAATAGCGCATAGGAGTGTCTCGTCATGGCTTGCGGCACGCTCATTGAGACGATTGATCAACAGGGGGATGCAACGGTGGTATGCTGCGTCGGCGTTGGCTTCTTCCCTGCGATGTTGTGCTGCAAACGAAAAGACAGCGTGGCATAAGACTGGACATGTTTTCACTTTGCCTGGCACACTCAGAGTGAACTGCCGCGTCGCATCAGTGCAATCAAGCCAGCGCCCGAGGTGCTCTGTGTAGTGGTGAACGAGAACCGCTTCGTCATGCGTTAGGGGCACTGGTGTCTGCGAGTACGGTCGAGTTCCCTGCGGAACTTCAACGGGCAATGGGTTGGAACCATGGCTGGTACTATGATGACTTTCATCGGAATGCCTTATGGACTCGCGCAAGGCCAATGGCTCGTTGTCGGGAGAATGCTGACTCGTAGTGGAGGCGGAACCATGCGGTTCCAAAGGGACTTCGGTCCGACTGTTTCTCCTAGATGTGGGCTGATTGGGCTTCGGAGAAAATGTCCGACGGCTGCTGGCCTGCCCCTCTTCGCTACCCTCATCAACATCCATCGTATTGCTGTCAGGACCGGATTCCTGTGTAGCAGACCTGCTGTATTGCGGCTGATAGACCTTGAATTTGCTCTGGGGCGCGTCCCATTGGCAAGGTCGGTTCTTCTTGCTGCAGGCCTTGCATACCGGACGCGTCTCGTCACCTGGCTCCGTTTAGCAAGAATCAGAAGGACAGAATTTGGCAGTATCTGGACTGACACTTGACGCGACGGGCTCGACAGGTCAGGCTGTCGCGGTATATGCTTGTCAGCTGCCATATCTGGGGTGCGCGAACGAGACCACTTACCAGCCGCTTCTGGATCGATAATTGCCCATGACTGCGGGAATCGATTATCGTACACGGTATCTCGACTTGACTTGACATCCAGCGGGAGATATGCAAGTGGCAGTGTGCGTAATGAACGGCGCACGGGAAATCCCCACACTTCGCTGGGTTTCCGGTTGTCGTCACTCACAAGACCAATCGCTTTTCGGTAGTAGCGCGTGTCCAAGCCGCTCTGATGTTAAGATGTCATAAGATGTCAAGTCCTCGCCTGCAGCAGCGACTGTGAAGCTTTCCTAGGACACAAGGTCACATTTCCATGGAGCAAGTGGCCGTTTTAGATCGCTCCTGATTCGTCGGAGAAGGAGCTCCGCTGGTGTCTTCCGAGTGCGACCGGGCACATACTGAAGCGCGCATTTCTGGCCCGGGCTGTGAGCGCCGTTGATTGTAATGGCTTGGTCTGGCCCGTGGCGTTGGGAGCATGCAAAGCAAGCGCATCTGTGTCCCGGTCAGAAGCCTTATATCGTAGAGACGACGGCGTCTCGATAATGTACAATCGTGGTCTTCTGGTCGCTCGGCTTGTACTCTGTCGGCGCGCTGGTCCAGAACGAAACGCTTGTTGTGCTTGGGACCGAGTGCACACTCCGGCGAGTCCACTTCCCATCAGAACGAGTCACCACAGATATTTCCACTCTTCGAAGACAACACCAACACAGTCCGGGCGGCTAAAAAGTACAACAGTTTCACCACTGTCTTTCACAACGCGTATCAAGAGAGTACAGCAAAGCACAGCAACTTGCTTTCTTCGCAAACGATGTCAGCTTCATCTTGTTTGACCTTGTTTCGTTCACTGTCTTGGCCCTATCGGACTCGAGACATTGACCGGGGCGTGATACGAAACCGGGCTTTGGGATTCTAGATTCATTTCTATAGCTACCGAGGTGTAAGCCTCCTACTGCCAGGATGTGGTTGAAATTTTGCCACCCATGGTCACTGAAGTGCAGCGCTCACTGGCTGGTTCTTCGTCACGGGCGCATAGTATCCATGAAAAGAAGATACCATCCATATACGGAGAGCTTCGACTTCAGGGACGCGACGTGCGTACCTACTGTTCCACTCCACGCCTCTTACCACTCCTGCTAGGTCAACAAGCTCACGCTCCAATGCCGCGTTCTGGACAAGAATCCCCACAAACTCAGTCTATTCTTCCACCAACCTCAAATAACCGAACAGCGCCGGAGTGTTCCGTGGAGCTGAATGCTGTTGAGGCAATTTCCTTTATTCGTGGTGTAAATCATCTTGGCAGTCGTAAAGATCGAGGCAACGTGACGCAGCATGGATATCGGCCCGACTCTGCCATACCTGACATTTGATCTGGAATGACTACGCTCCGGGACTCTGCTCCGTAGAACCAATGAGACTCGGCTCGCAAAAGAAATTAGTCCTCTGTGTTGCAGGGCTGCGCTGCATCTGGCTGCATGCACGCATACTTCTTCATGCCGTGTCAAGAATGATCACATCTGGTTCATTTTTACCACCCTTCATGGATACAAATCCGCATGCATCATGTCACATCACATGAGGCGGAATGGACTGGGGTTTGGTGGACCATCAGTTTACTAATCAGTCGCACTACAGGCTGGGGATAACGGGCAAGATATCTTCCCTACTAATTCCCTCCAAGTGTTGAAACGGTACAGGTACAGTCTGCACGACATGCGCAGAGCCAGCATCCCCAGATTCTCCCAGCCTCGCCTCTCAACTAATCATCCTCATCACAATCTCCACTGTCGCAAAAGTGCCCGCACTCACAGGCATAGCTCTCAACAACGTCGGCCCAATGCCCTTCCAAAACCCGCCCAGTCCTTCCGCTCTATAAGTCTTTGCGAAGCAATCCCGCATGCTCAGATACTTCATGTCCTTGCCGAACCCATCGCTCTGCATCTTGCTCTTCACCACGTCGAACGGGTAGCTGCTAATCCACAGCATCTCGCCCGCGAGGCCGCCGTACATGGCTACTTTCAACGTGCTGATGTCGTCGCGCTTGATGTTGTTGCGCGCGGCGTCCGCGTTCATCAGGTACTCGAATGTCGTGAACCAGACGCCGTAGGCTTGCGCTTCACGCATGTATGTCACTGCTGTGCCGCGGTACACGCCGCGTAGGACGCCCTGATGCGCGGACAGCTTGCGCACGCAGTCGATGGGGCCGGTGTACAGGCGGTTTGCGCCGTGGGGCTGCGTCTGGAGGCGGATGCGAATGTGCTCGATTGGGCTGGACAGCACGGTATTGGCAATTCCGGCAAATGCGCCCGAGGCATAGTACTGCGCGTAGGAGAGTTGGGCCGGGTTTCCTTTTGCGGTGTTTTGCGCTTCAAACGCGCGGCGGGCGTAGTGGAAGCCACCGAATTGGACAGATACGCATGCTCCGATCCCGATCAGGGGGAGTCAGCAGTGCCCTTGTAGAAAGCTGACGCGCCTTCGTTTTTGTAAATTTGTGTTGCGGCATCCAGAGCGCCGCTGTATTGGGATGTTGTTTGTAATCGTACTTTGACTATGTCGAAGGGTTGGCCGAGAAGGACTTGTGCTACGCCTCCTACGGCGCCTGCGAAGAGGTCCTTAAGAGTCCGCTTGAGGCCGCCTTGGTCCGAAAGTTCTAGCTCGTGATCTGCTTTCGACATTGTGGTTTCTGCGATGCCTTCTGGCTGGGACTTTCTCTTATCAAGCCGCCCACAAACGCTACCCTGAGGTCAACCCAAACGCAATTCTTCCAGCTCTTCCAAGACGCCTTTTAGACAGTACCAGCGCTTCCTCTTTTCCCTTACCCGACGACAATTGCGTGTGGTGTATGTAAGATCTCAAGAGATACAAACGAAATCCAATGGCGTGCTCCTGCGCACAGACGCTAGCGTACCGACGGCTAGCAGCATCGCATGCCTCAAAATGGTCATTGTATGCATGACATCAGAAGCATTTCCTTTGCAGTCATCAATGTGGATTTTTGTCTGTCTTAATCTAATGATATAATCTTTGCGCTCCCCTTCTACATGCGTCTTCTCCACCGTATTATGTCGGGTATGAATATGGACAGTCGGAATATATCGTTCAAGTACAGGTCTCCGTTTAGACATAACCAAATCTTCTAACAGCCTGTACAACAAGTCTTGATAAACGCATACAATGAGCCAAATGAGAAGGTGGAATCGCTAACAAGGCGCTAAACTCTGTTCAAGGAGCCGCAGAAAAACGCAAAAGTGTCCAAAGGGTCTCTCTGGATTTTCAACATGTTCAAAGAACGCGCATGGCAAGGCTACCAGCACCTGAGTCTTCTCCAGAAACTCGGCTTCTTGGCATCCTCATCTGCAAAGTTTGGCGCATACGGCGACGATTCGTTCGATTTCGGCGGCGGTAGTGCAGCAGTGCGATATGGTTGTGCGCCGGGCGCTCCCTGAGCGGCCAGTCGTCGGGCTTCAACAACACGTCTCACCAACACTGTCATGGTCAGCATGTCCCTGTACCGAGTCTCCGCCAGACTTACGCGCAAACGTCTCCTCGATATTGACCATCTCCCTCGCGCTCGTCTCCATGAATCCGCACTTCCGTTGCCGCGCCCACTCCAGCCCGTCTTTTGCCTTGATCTGCCGTTGCCCTTGGAGATCGCATTTATTCCCCGCGAGTATTTTCACGGGTGGGATTTTGCCATTGTCTATCCGGTTGTCCTCTTCCATGTCAATCATCTCCATGTAGTATTCGAGCGCATCGAGCGAGTTCGCACTCGTGATGTCGTAGACGAGGAGAAAAGCGTCGGATTTGAGATTCGATGCGGCCCAGAGACCGCGGTATTCTTCTTGCCCCGCGGTGTCGGTGAGCATCAGGTAGTAGGGCACGCCGTCTATCGTGCGCGTGACTGAGTACGAGTCCTCTGGTGACGGTGAAGATAGTCAGTTTGTGGTCGGATATTGTGAGCGTAATGGCATGGAGGCGCGCATACCTATGGTTGGGTCATAATCTGACGTCCACTGGCTTCGTACTAGGCGCAATGTGATTGAGCTCTTTCCTGCGCGAATGTTAGCAACAAAGTTGGCACGCTTTGGAGGGGCGCGCGAACCACAACCACCATCTCCACACACGGTAATGTGGACGCGGGAGCTCTCGTCCATTGCTCGCGTGTCTTCGTGGTCGTCGTCTTTGTGTGTCGCAAGCTCGTGTGCCCAAGTCGTGTGTCCCAGCAGCCCTTCGTATCGCGTATTCCGTTTCAAATCCCAGGAGATAAATTATGGCCGAACTCTAATGCGCGTCACACGTCGCTGGCCGTTCGCGCAACTATATTATAGGCAACAACAACAAACGAAAAAGGACCACTAGAATGAGAAAACGAGCGTGGGTCAGCCCGGTCGGGTATCAAGAAAGACGGCAAAAGAAATGAGTGGCGATCCCCTCGTCTGGACTCGAGGCCCGGGGGTGACGATGAATCGGAGGTGTGCTCCTGCGCAGACGCTAAAGGTAACGACGCAATTATCCCAGTTAGTCGCAATCTTAATCCATGTTCCAACACGTGCGATGCGAGAAGACCAGCGAGCTTGCGAAACCGGGCTGGCGATTTTGAAAGGGCGGAAGATTTCGACTGAAGTCCGTGAAGCAGTGGAGGTTCAAAGGTTGTTTGGCATTGCTGTGCAGCGCACTTCTCGCTATCCAACTTCAGCACATGAAATCCTTCCATGCCCAATTCATGCGATTGCCCGGCCCGTCCGAGGCCCATATACACATTTCTGCCATGACCCATGTCCGGCTCGTTAAAATGTGATGGGATTCTATATGTCCCAGCGCCTTGTGTTCCCGGCATCGAATCACCAGGCGGTCTCCCGCGACCCCACATGCCTTTGCACGTTGCCGGGCGTTGAACCTAGCGCCCGACCTTGGAAGAGTGAAGCGGAGTCAAGCCACAATGAGGCTATGATCATCTCCTTACCCGGGGCATCCTTCGATATCGGAATTACTGTACGAGCGTTGGATCGTGGTTCGTGAGAAATTAAATACATTTGGTTCGCCACATTGCTACCTATGTACATGATTCGGCGTGGTAGTACGCCTCGTGAATGCCAAACCTCTACCATGCGCTTATGAAAACGCCCAAAGGCTGTCAAATTACAGCAATGCCCTTTGGACATGTAGGCCTGCGACAAAGATAACAGTCACCTCTCCAAATGTAACAGGAAGCGCGGCTGGCTGCGATCGTAAACCAGAAATGTGAACCATCAACAGGCCGCTGTTGGAGCGAATGTAGCTGCGAAGGATCTAGAAGAAAATTTGCACGGGGGTATCGTTCATACTGGACAACCTGCCAGTCTAAATGTCGTGAAAGAGAAGGGAAATAAAGTGTAGCAGTTCGCTCATGAACCTGGCTCCGCCACTTCTTCGATCTTGGGAGGCAGAATGAACCGTTGAGATACAGCAGCCTCCACGCGGGCTGCTTTTGTTGCGTGAGAATCGCCAACGCCGCCTTGTGTGGGGGATCTCTTACTCGCTGGAGCCATCGCAGAAGGAATGGCAGCACTTTGCCCAGTCTCGGGCACTGAATTTGGCAAAGTCATGTGATGGCGTGGGGATGGACTCTTCTTGCTCTTGTCGCTTGCTGCTGACGACGTTCGTGGCGACACACGACCTTGCTGTAGGTGCTGACATTAGTTCAACATGTATACGTCGAAAGACTTAGAGAGACACTAGACATACCTGTTTCGCCCATCGTAAACCACAGGAATTGCACAAGTCTCTGTTACCAGATGGTCCCCTGCGCCATTCGGGTGTAGTTCGTGTGTGGCAATTTGCGCAGTCCTTCTGCATCTGGCCAGCACCCTTTCTCCTCTTCCTCTTCTTCTTGGCCGCGAGCAAGGTCTGCACTTCCTCAGCAAGATATCTGTTACGCTTCTCCATTTGTCGGAGCTCGTATTGCCAACTCGTGCTTCGTGTAGTCTTCAGTTCGTCAAACACGTTGTCGTCAGAAGCTAGACTTTGATCCTGGTGTCCGAGCTGCAGACCATTGTGGCCAGCGTGTGTTGTTGCATTTGTTTCGGTAGTGACGAATCGACCATCGGTCGATGAGGTGATCGGAGTATTGGAACCCGTGTGATCTTGTACTGATCCTGGGTAGGGTGAGTTGAGAGTGTTCTGGGTAGGAATGGAGTGAGTCGAGCCTCCACCGAGTCGCTCCTTATTTGTGTACATTGACGGCCGATGGTTAGCGCTGTTCCTCGAGTACTTGAGTAGACGTGTCTGCCCAACAATGAAAGTAGGTTTCTGTCCCTCGGTAGCGTCTCCGGGGTAAATTGTGGTAAATGCCTGCAGCACCTGACCTCTCTTATTTATCATTTCGTGCTTCACCTCGCCCTTCCTGCCAGATCTTGCAAGTTCAAGAATGCGCCCGAATTGGACCTTCGATTCTTGTCGCATAAGGGCTTGAATACTAGTGCCGACAAGATCCTCAGGTTGCTTGTCCAAGAGCTGTCGCACATTTGACGACACGAAGAGGAACATTCCAGAGGTAGACATCTTCGTCCACAGTTCGTTGTCACCAACACCGCCAGACTCGCGGACGATGGTCTTGCTGAGTGTGTATACGGGTCGTTCTCTGCCAACCAGAATGATACATTTGCGTCCTTTGCCTTGTTCCGTGTGCAGGGAGCCGTGGCCTTCGAACCACATATATCCACTCTTCTTTCGCCGTATTCTGAAGACTACATTAACTGATCCTCCATTCGTTGTCTCTTTGAGCTCTCGTGTTACTGGCACAATATCACTTGGATGGCAGACAGATGACAGAGCTGTGCCGATAAGCTCGCTGGGTTCATACTCCAAAATCCGGCTACTGGAAGGCGACAGATAGAGGAAAAGTCCTTTGAGAGACAGGACGTGCACAACGTCATCAGTGTTTTCGAGGAGAACCTTGTCCCATATCCTTCTTGTGATTTCTGAATCCCCAGAACCAGTGTACGTAGCGAGCACGTTCGAAACCTCATCCTTGGATATGGTCTGGCCTTGTTCGGATTGCGGTTTCTGAGAATCATTAAACACGTAGCTTGGCATATTCATGCCACGTTGGTAGTTGACTCTGTACGAGCCGTCTGTGATGGTCAGCTTTTGCTTTTCACGTCTAGCGAATAGAGGACTTACCTGAGTTCTTGTTCGTCATAGCACCTGGCTGCTCGACGAGATCAACTTGAAAACCAACAATGAATTTCATTGGGCCACCAGGCTCCCAGGCGATAGGTATCATTGTAAGCAAGTTCATGAATGGCTGTCCGCCTCTGCGATAGTTGATCAAGCTGATTTGAGCTTCGGCGCGAGTGTTGATCATGTTCTTCAAGTAAAGAACCGAGTCATCGTCGACGTACTTACGCTTGATACCTGCTTCGACTTTGCCATCGGGTGACTGCAAGAACCGGCAGTTTCTGCCAAGGATCATGTGTCTCGTGTAGCCGGTCAGGCGTTCGAAGTTCTCTGAACAGTAGACAATGGGAATGTCATCCATTTCAGCATCGCAAACCACGAATGCGCAAGACAAATCTACAGAGCCGATGTCTATTTCTGGGTCAGGCCTAGTAGCTACTCGCATGAGGACTCCGAGCATATCAAAGCCCGTCGACGAGTAAGCGTCCTTGAACTGGGTCTTCTGATGTGGATTCGAGTGCATAGTGGAGGGGAATCCACCAGCTGGAGGTTTCCAAGCAGTCCGATAATCCTTTAATTGGTTCATCTTTTCCTCTGGAAGGTCTTGTGCGGGATCCAGAGCTACAGGTTGATGTGCTTTGAGAGATGACAGACTCATTTGCGTCGGCAGATTGCTCTTGGAGGAGGAACGTTGCTCACTCTGGGGCCTAGACTGTGAGGGCGCACTGTTCTGATCCTGGCTGCTTGTGCGACTACCCAATCCAGAGACTCCAGACCGGGTCTCAGGAGTATTGCTCAAGGAGGGACGCTTGAAGTGGCCCTGCGGTATTGCGGATATGGAATTGTCCTGATTAGGTGCGGGCATGGGGCCTATGAATTCTTGCGTTACAGGAGACTCGAGCATAGGCGTGTTGAATTGATTGTTGGAAAACATGTTCATGTCACCTGACATCATGTTGAGCGAGTCGTCCAGATCCATTGACATGTTCATGCCGTTTGGATAAGGGCTCATGTCCAAGTCAAGTGGTGCGCTGGGATGCAGCGGCGAGGCATATGCAGAGCCTGGGGCAGCCATGGTCGAATAGGGCGGGTTCTGGTTCTGGTTCTGGAACTGGGTGTTGAGCCCCATGTTGTTTGCAGAGTTCCTGTTGTGTTGGGACATGTCTCCCGACGGGCGGGGGAAACTGGGGTTGTTGCGCATCATGTCATTCATGCCGGCTGCGTGCATGTCGAACTGGAAATCGCCAGCATCGCCGGGGTCGCCAAAGTTGAGCATGGACAGCCTCCTGCTCTCTGGCGACATTTCCATGGGTTGTGTCCTGTTGTTATTGGTGCCATTGCTGGCATAGACAGGCATGCTCTGTCGCCTGATGTTTTCCGCCTTGTCATTTTGGCTGACGATCTGTCGACTATCAATACCGTAAAACTGGTCCAGGGCGTCATATGGACTTGCCTGATCCAAGCTCTGCCCTTGATTCATGTCTTCAAACCCGCCCATGCCACTGTCCATGTTGTCCATCATGTTCTGCCTACTCGATGGGAAGGACCGCATCGGGTAGGGATAGCCGTTTCCATTCATGGCGGGCGCATCGACGACGAATGCTGCGGGAGATGGGGTGCTGGTTGGAGATGAGGCGGGCGAAGGACCCTAGTGGACTCGGTCGTTGCAGGCTGTGTTTGGGAGCATTGCAGAGCGGGCTGTTGGCAGCAGCGGCGGTGGCGGACAGCTGTTGACGTGCAGCGGGTGGTGCGAGGCTGCGAGGTGCGAGGTGCGAGGTGCGAGGTCGAGCCGGGTGTCTGCAGCGTGGGCGGTGGGTGGGGAGGGGAGGGCGGCCACAAAGGCGACAACGGGCCCGCGCGTGTGGCTTCTCGGTGTTTCTTCGTAGAGCGGTTGTGGCGATGAATAGTAAGGTTGCCGTGTCCGCGCAGTGAGGTCGGATGTGCGGTGCGAGGGGTGGGCGCTGGATGAACGCGCTTAGCTGAAGCTAAGACTGGCGCTTGAGGCTTCTACGCTATCACGAGGTCGCGGCACCCAGGGAAAGCCCAACAGTACGCATGCACGCCGCACGCGAAAAGTTGCGGAGGCGTGGGGTGGGTAATGCGGCGCGACACAGGGCTGGGACCTATCGAATTCGTGCGAGTGCTATGGCATTCTGCAGACCCGCATGTGTGTCGTCGGGCTCGTCGGTAAAACCAGACTGGCCGAATTACCTCCAACCGACGATGCACGTACTTTGGCGCGCGTTACGAATGATCGACCACTGTCTGTCTGCGTCTCACACGCATCAAAAACGCCGTTGACGGGCTTGCAGGCCGGGGCGACCTGTTTCAGCGCTGCCACTATCCCAACCCGCATGCCCGCGTCATCAATCCATCGACTGATTCATTCAACACCACGTGACCTGCGAGCCTGCACATGAATTGCGACGGGTCCGTGCACGCGTAGCGCGCTGATCTCAAAATGTTTCAAGTGCAACCACAAGATGATGCCCGAGGTGGCACGGACTGCAACCATGTATTGACGCAAAGTACTGGAGAAACAGCATATACGCCATGATAGTACGAACAGCACTCAGATCAGGCCCGCGGGCAATTGCGCGAAGAGCGTCGAGGCCCCTACCACAGTTCCGCTTCATCTCCACCGAAACCGAGTCCATCGAGTCGTCCGTAGACAACTCATTGAAGAACCTCCAATCGATACATGCACAGCTCAATGCCCAGGGAGACGAATCTGTGCCCGCTCTTAATCCAGACACGCATGCGACCGCTTCGTCCGTCACCGACCATGTCGCGGAGCAGTGGCACATGTTCAAGCAACAGGGTCAGCAGTGCTTGCTATCTCTTCTCGTAGCAATGGACATTAACGGCCCGCAGAGAAGCAAATAAAGACCCTTGGCACTCAAATCGAACCGCATTATCAGCCTCACACCCTCCTGAACCATCCTCCGTCTCCCGCCGATGTCACGCTCGAGCTCCTCCTCGCATCCGAAGCCCACCAGGGCCACGTTACTTCGCTGTGGAACCCCGCAAACGCGCGCTACATCCACGGAATAAGGCAGGGCATCCACATCATCTCACTCGAAGTCACAGCCGCGCATCTCCGGCGGTCCGCAAAAGTGGTCCAGGAAGTATGCAGACGAGGCGGCATGGTGCTGTTCGTCGGCACGCGTGACGGACAAGACAGAGCAGTCGCCCGGGCCGCTGAACTCGCAAAGGGATACCACCTATTTGAGCGCTGGATACCAGGTAGCATCACCAACGGCCAGCAGATTCTCGGCCGGTGCAAGACCAAGGTCGTCAACGAGCTGGACGAGGAAGTACCTGGCTTCGAGGAGCAGTTGTTCAACCGATCCGTACTTAGGCCTGATCTCGTCGTGTGTATGAACCCGCTGGAAAACTATGTCTTGCTGCACGAGTGTGCGCTGAACAATATCCCCACTATTGGTGTCATTGATACCAACGCTGATCCTACTTGGGTCACTTATCCCATCCCCGCCAACGATGATAGGTAACATCTTCCGAAATAGTCACACACATCCACACATACTAACTACCAATAGTCACCGCTGCATACAAGTCATCGCCGGCGTCCTCGGTCGCGCAGGCGAAGCCGGACAAAAACTGCGTCTTGCAGCCGCTAAACGGGGATCCATCACATACAGCCCGGCAAGGGACCTAGTCATGCCTGGCACCGAGGACGAGGACAGCACAAGTATCGAGGCACCAACGGGGCGGTTGGGCGACAATGCGAATACAGACGAGTTGGAGGCGAAGCTAGACGATGTCAAAAATCGTGAAGATCATCGGCTGAAGGGCGGGAGAGGGCTCAAGGAGGAGGCGTAAATAGAGCTAGTAGGGACATGTTACAATGATTATGTATAGCATGTGTTGTAACTGGTGGTCTGTTGTAAATGTCACCGGCATGCAATGGTATACCCCACTTGACTGACGAGCAAAAGTAAAGAATCGGGTTGTATTACAATGGCCTACGAATGCCACCCTAGCAATGAAACTGAACATCATCCACCGCCTCACTCAATCCAAGTCATCCGCGCTCGTCGACACTCTCGCCGCCGCCGCCGCCGGAGCAGGTGTCGTCTGTGCCTTCGGGTAGAAAGCAAGCTGGCCACCCTCACTCAACATGCCCATGCGATCATACAGCGTCCTGGCCCGAACATACGGATCCAGTTTCCAGTAATTCTGCCTCAATTCCTCCGCGACGCCGTTCCTCTCGTTCCTCTTCTCCTCCAGATCCCCGTCGCCCTCGTGTATCCACTGCACCACCGTGTTCTCGTACTTCTTCACAACATCCGCGCGTTCGCCCTCCAACGCCGTCCTCGTCGCCTGATCATTCATTTTCTCGTTCTCGCCTGGCACGGGCTCGGGGTACGCATACGTCCATTTCTCGTCGCCGCCGAGCTCGCTCGGTATTTGGTTGCGGGGCACGAATTTCTCCAGCTCGTCAATGTTTTTGGCGAAGTGGACTTTACCGGCGACGACGGGGTCGAGCCAGCCGCGGATGATGCTCCATATGGCGTTGAAAACCCAGGGGGCTTTGTAGACGAGCACGGTGCCGAGTGATTCGGGGTAGTTTGCTTCGAAGCACTTGATCATGAATTTCACGGGCGTGTAGTCCATGTTGGCCATGGAGAAGTCGGTCATGTCGAAGACGATGGTCTACAGGGTGTTAGTTTTTGAGATTTTGGGAAGTGGGAGGGAAAGACTCACGGCAGTGTCAATTGGGGGCCTCAATAACATCCTTGCCGTCTCGATCGTGTAGACGGTGAACTTCGCAAGGCTCTCTTCCGTCTGCTCGCCTGCTCTGTGTAATCGCGCGCGGACAAAACACATTGGTCGGCCCTCGATGTCCAAGCCGTGAAGGTAGCTCTTGCCCATCCGTAGTTGTGCCAAGAAGTCTTCTGAGTTTTTCTTTACTTTCGCGTCGGTCGCGTTGGTGTCGTCCATAGCTCCCAGTTCACCATTTTTGACAATGTCATCGTCGACGTGCATCTCATCCAGTCTCCAGTGCATGGTCGAGATCATCATGACCAGCGCCTTCTCCACATCCCACTTTCTTGCGCGCAGGAATCGAAGCAGGAGAGCATCGGGGTGGTCGTGCTTCACCATGCTCCAGAAAGCCCTCCGCAGCTCCTCCGGTGGCGTGTTCGCTATCGCGGCCTTGAAGTCTGCAGTCTGGCCAAACTTGTCGTCGTCCGCAGAGATGGATAACGAGCTTATGTCTGACGGTGTCGTGCTGCCCGCAGAAGTCGTCTTGGAGTCGGCAGTCTTATCGTCCTTGTTCCGTCGAAACACGTTCAATCTGCTCTTCTTCTTGTCTTTCTTGACATCCTTCTCTGACCCTGCGTCGCTTGCTGCTGCTGCTGCGACTGGCGTTTCTGCGCCGTTGGCCTCCTCCACACTTGCGTCCACGCCAAACACCTTCAACGTCATAGCCCATAGCTCGCGCAGCTTCTTCTCCTCTTCTGCTGTAAGCGTGCCAGGTCGACCGGGCGGAGTGTTCGGCGCCATAACGAGGTATGAGTCGGTGAGGTCTGTGAGGTCGAAGGATGCCACGGAGTCGTGTCGTGTGATCTCGCCCTTGGGAGACTTATGCGCCAGAGGAACGAGTAGTGCGCCGCCGATCGCAACACCAAAAGCTAATGCGAGAGTCCAGCTGATGCTATTGGTTTTGTAGTGTTCAGACGAAACTTTCCACGGGGAGCGGTATGTGCTGTTTGCCTGACTGATGGATCTGGGGTGCGCGAGTCGTCGTCCAAGTTGCTGTGCAGGGCGTATAACAGTGTGATGGTTAGAAACCAGGAAGGTGGAGGGCGGTAGACTTGTTTTCAGTGGATGTGCGCGGAGGAACATGTAAGAAGGCGGCTGTGCGCAGAGAGCACTGGTTATAGGCGCGCTGCTTACAATACCAGGAAAAAGGCAGCTGCAGTGGGTTGTTAGATGAGAATCTCGGGTAAGTCGGAGGGGCTATGTCAAGTTCAAGTTGCTAAAACTCGCACGGTGTGGCGTAGGAACAGATGGTTTGGGTATATGCGGTGCTCATAGCGCTGTAATAGAAAGTATGTTCGTATGTTCGTACCTGTGTATGCGCCTGGGTGATGTCTTGCATACACAATCGAGGCAACGTGCACAAAGTTTACAGTTCGTCATCGATCATAATGGCTAGCGTCCCGAGGTTTGCCATGTCAGGGCCGAAATGTGGGGTCTGGTACTGTGGCTTCGCTTGTTTATGCAGCGAAACACCGACCCCTCGCCGTGTATCCGTAGAGAATACGCGCCTGCACACGAGCAATCGCGCGTTCTGTCTGCTCTCATTCCACAGAATTAAGAAACAATCGAGATATGGCGTCGACAACTCCTACACGTATGCCTGTGTATTCCACTACCATGCGACAGATTCACTGACAGACTTGCGTGCAGGCGAACCGCCCTCCCACCGCCAACGGACGCGCAGCAAGTCCCCTCGAAGCCGCCCAACCACGCCTCTTCGCCCTTCATCGCGCAGCTCCCTACGCGACAGCGTCCAACGCGGCCGTGGCGCAGCTTCGTCAGCCAACGCGCTTGAAGGCCTCCAGGATGGCTTCGCCGAGCTCAGCGACGCAATGGCAGACCTGGAGCAGAACTTCATGCAATTGCAATTGATGCACGAGAGCTTGGCGCGCTTCTCGGAGAGCTTCGCCGGTTTCCTGTACGGAATGAACATGAATGCCTTTTGCGTGGATTTTCCTGAGGTATGCGATTGGGCACCAGAGGTGCGTTACGTGAGGATGAGTTTCTGATTGCGTGGACAGGCGCCCGTTGCAGATTCGTTTAAGAGGCCGCAGAACCATCCTGATCTCGGAGCTGCGAACTTCAACCGAAGTCAGGGCCCAGATGACATGGAGGCAACCTTTCTTACCACGGACACGTCTTTCGTTGAGAACCCACCGAGCAGTAAAATGGCTTCCAAGTTCCAGAATCCGCAAACGCCCGCTCCTGCATCCAAGACATCGGGCATTGGAAGAGGAAGAGGCGGAATACCCCGCGCCGGAGGGCGAGGAGGTGGCATACCAACGCGCGGTGGTGCGACACGAGGATCCAGAGGCGGAAGCGGCATTGCTAGAGGCGCTGCTGGCAGAGGCCGTGGAGTGCGATGATAAGGAAGAAGAACGGAGCGCAATTATGATACCCCCTGGAGCATTGTGCCGCACAGTACTACAGATTAAGATGGTTCAGTAGGCAGTGTAGGTTATGATTATTGAGTCTCTTTAACTAGACTCTTCCATCGCATTAGGCCCATCATGAGCCGCCACAAGCTTTTCCTGCAAGCATTATTTTTCTCCGACATCTTCCCACCAAGGTCAGATCACGCTTGCAAGCAAAGAAAGAGAAAGGTGTAAGTGCAGCAATCCAGGCCTGCGCCTATCATACACGAGGGGTATCACCGCAGTGGTATCATAACTTCAGAACGCACAAGGCTGTAAGAATATTAAGAGGAGGGTCCAGGGAGCGGAATGGATGTTTCCTGCCAGAAATATAGGGAGTATGTTCGTGGAGACACTTCAGGCCAACACTCCAGTGTGGCTTTTCGCGTTCAAGTTGCGGCTTTCGCTTCGGGAAACCCAGCCCTTGATGGCAATCAAGACTGTGGTCCAGGCCATCAGAAGCGCAGTGAGGCCCATGGTGACCGTGAAGGTGAACATGGCGTCCAGATTGTAGCCCTCCAACACAGCCACTGTGTCTTTGTTGCTCAGCATGAAAGTCAAGCCTCCGGAAATCAGGCAAAAAGAAGTGATTATCTCGGTAGGAGGGCGAGATGGGAGGAAAGACGACGGCGGAGATATGTACAAGGTAATGTAAGTCAGGCCGCGCGCAAGAGCAAATCCCATAAACATGCTTCCCCACTGGCCATGGATCATCGTCGAGACCATTGAGTCTTGGTGGTGACTGCTCATCATCTTGCCCAGGAGCATGATGATGAGGGCTGGCAAAGGGTTCATGGAGAACCGGTATTGCCGTGGCGGCTGCCACGCTTCGTCATGAGCGTTCGACTGCCAGGAGATAATCGCACTGTTGAGCAATTCTCGCATCTTGGTCGATTCAACGATCATGCCCAACAAACCTCCGCCGAAGAACATTATCGAAATAGACACGTGCTCCAGGTCTTGGGCTGTCCATTCGTTCCCCCAGGCGGCCAGGTGCTCCAAGAACACATTAGTGACGCCATACAGCCAGATGACGAATGACTCGGTGAATTCTGCTGAAGGCATCGAGGCCTTTCGACGACCGACTACATCCTTCGATGGCTTGACGTTCCATGCCCAGCCGAAGTCGGCGAACGCGCCCATCCATCGGCCGAGGGTAAGGAGACCATAGAGAAAGAAGATACCGCCTTTGACGTAGTGGGCAAGGACGTTGAAGACCGCACGTCCACGTCCAATACCACCATACACCACAGTACCGTTTGCAATCGCGACAAGTCCTTGCACAAGCAATGTGCGCTCGAAAACAACGTAGAAGAAACGAATAGCCTTCAGGGTGCGTCCGGCTGCGAAACGGGTCACGTGACGCGAGAAGAAGTTGTCTACATGACTTTTGCGCAGAAAGCTTCGCTTTTCAGATACTTCATCGGTTGAGTCTTCTTCTTCTTGGGTGTAACTTCGTGTCGGCCCAGAAAACTGCTGGTTCTCGGACTGAATACTAGGCGACCGCGAGTGACCGAACAGCGATTCCGAGTTTCGCTCAGTGCCCTGGGCAGAGTCGACAGAATATCGCGATGGGTTTGGTAGCTCTTCATTTACTCGCTGGTAACGCACCATATTGGCGACAGTCATCGGCTCTGCAACATCGCCGTCCGCTGGATGCGATCGATATCGTCCAGTGTACGTCTGCACCAGGGCCATGAAAACCCAAGCACTCGCAATCCAGGTGATGATCCACCCCGTCTTGCCATGCGAGTTATTGGCATACAGTTCTGGCGTCTTTTGATTGTAAACAAAGCCGAGAATGAGAGCAAAGGCATTGGTTGCAAGGAACATCAGTTGGGAAAAGAGTGTGTATCGAGAGCGCGCTATGCTCAGCATGACAGCTTGTCAAAGTCAGTGCGGAACTCGCTGTCGATGTTAAGGCAGCTTACCGACAGGGAGAACAACGGCCCATGCTAGGACTTCGAGCCCTATGTGCCAGTACATGAGCGCTGCATGCTCTGGGAGAGACCAGTAGCTTCCTGGCTGGCCATTTTCCGATATCGGTGGCTGTGGCATATCTTTCGTGTCCATGTCCATGTGTTCAGCACCGTGCGCGGCTACCACAGGCAGTAGCTTCAGCAGCAGTGCTACGGTGGCTACTGCTCGAACAGTATGAATCGGCATGTGTCAGGTTTTGAAAAATGTTAGGATAGTGATGTGATGATCGCGCGAAGCTCCAGCGTTTGACGAGATGCTGAAGAAGCACAGAATACGCTTGGTCTGTAATTCAGCAAGAGCAATGTTAGCAGGTACACAAGGTCAGTGGGAAGCAGCAAACGAGGTCATCCAGTTCTTTATTACACATGCTCGCTCTAGGGCTCGCTCCGACCCTAGCAAAGCTTGGATCGCTTCGGAAGGTTCGGAAGTCGAAGGCCTTGCGCCCTCTCACTTATCACGCGCGATGTTTATCAGCTACGATCGCAAGATCCTCTGTTTCGATTCTGATGTCTGTGTAGGAAAATGTGGGTCGTGGGTCTACCCGGCGAAACCTTGCACGCCGGAGCAACTTACCACATCATCATAAGCCTCGTAGCTCAGAGCTTGGTAATATCGACAATTGCATAATGTATTTTATACCATACTCGGTTCATGTTTTTACTCGCTCTTTTGGTCCTTGTGCTGAGACGATGCGGGGCTTGCATCCACCCTTGTTGTTTGCGACAGCGAAGGACAACCAGCAGCACTGTCGAGCGATTCGGCGAGTTTCTCAAATCATGAGGCATTCCATCGGTCAAGACAAGTCGCCTGCATCCACTCGGGCTCCGCGTGCCGGACACATGCAGCGGCTCCTGGTCCAAGGCTGTCAAACTACGTGGCCATGTCATCTCTGAGCTCACGCTTCAGCATTATCTCCAGGCTTCGTCCGAGCTTGACACCCTTCGGACTCTGCGGAAAATTCAATTGGTGATCAGAGCAATCAACGTCATCCGCACTACTCCTTCGAGCTCGTCAAGCTTTGTCTTGGTGTCTTGGCTGCTTCCCATGCCGGATAATCCTTTACATCCCGCCTAGTCATGCCGTTCCGGGCGCATCCGGCTGACCGCCAGAGGCTCACGATGACTGAAGCACATCACAGATATCATGATGCTGTCTACCAGACTTAAGCTCGTTGAACGCGCAAGTCCCAATAAGTGCTAAATCTCGATTTTCGTCATGTCAAACCGCAAGGTCCTGCTGTCACACTAAACAAACAGTGTATCAACTTCTCTACAACACCAAAGATGATCGCGATCTATACCCTTGCACACCCAATCATTGACTCATCGGCCGACCGCGCTTTCCGGACAGCATGCTCCTTCCTCGAATGAGCGCTCGTGAATGTCGGCAAGGCTCGCGATCGTCTGATCCTGCCCACCACGACGCAATATGCTCAAGTACGCCTGACCGTCGCCTGACTCCAAGAAACAAGGGCTGAGTACGAACTAGTTCTTCAAACAGATCCTAGCCTTTCGGATCCATCTTACATCCGACCACCTTGCCAAGTTGCCAACATCCAATTCGGCCATGTCGCGCACCGACAGAACGGACTTTGTGAATTGCCGACTGCACTGATCATTAAGTTCATGTCTGCGAGGCCGCGTGATGATGGGATCTGTAAGGCGCCGATGGCTTGGGAATGAGACAAAGGGCATTGCCTATTTGAGCGCAGTACCATCCTGGTCAATGTCAAGACAGCGCGTTGCATGAGATCTCGTGGATCATGGCCGGATTTGTACCTTCACATCGCCCAAACAGGACCTGCGTCTGTACTTACGGACATCTCTTCCTAAGCCTATGATAAATCACGATGTGCCTGGTGGTAAGTATGGGTCTGTGAGCGAGTATGCACATGTCTCACCAACGACAGCAGGGCAGTGTTGTCCAAACGGCATTGGTCGGCAGCATGACTGATGATTGTTGCGTGGTAAGAAAGGTCACAGTTCGAAAGTGCAGAGTGATTTAGACTTTGTTTCTGCATCAATTCACTACATATTACTTGCTTGTAGTCGCTTTTCACTAGCCTACATAAGCAAGCTCGTCTGAACCGACTTTCGGACAAAGTGGATATAATAAGGTAATCTGTCTACTACTCTTGTTCGAGCTTTCCGCAAGTCTTTCACCGCTATTATCTTAATTTACTTTCGTACCTCTACTTGCTTCATCCCATGCAGGCAAATGACCTTATGGTGCATACAAGTTGCAGCAGTTTAGAGTAGTCAGGAGAACGTACTGCAGGTTATCAACTACGAAGGAAGTAAACAGGGTCTCACTCGTACGGCAGTCTGGAGGTATACAAAGCAGCATGGTCTTTCGATTACAACAGTGAGGCCCTGCGTATAGCTCCATGCACCCTCGTCGCTTTCCAGCGCATTTGGCGACATGTAATACAATTAACCGACTATCCAAGATTCCGCTGAATACACGAGGAAGCAGGTAAGCCTCACCATCCGCACTCTTGAGCTTCACTAATCAGTGGTACTCTCATCCCCGTGTTTGTCCAGTGCAAACCACCAGTGCTTGGTGCATCTTATCCTTTATCCACGGGTTTCAGAAGTTACTCGAACGGTATACCCCGCTACATAGCAAACGCATGCTCCTTAAATTATACGCGATACTCCATGTTTAGAATACCCGCGATGCATCTTGAGCCTCGGGTCGACCCGAGCCTCTTCTTTGAAGTGGGTGAAAACCGATGTCACCGGTCCGTATATCATACAAAACAATACCCTTTGGCCGGTATTGAGGCTTTATGACGATTTGCGAAAGACATTCTTGGTCGCGCTGCAGCCCACGATGCACAACGAGTGAGTCTGGCTGACGGCCATATCGATGTGTACTGATATAGACTAGGTTCAGATATGTCAACGACGGGAAACATGGCTAGGACTACCCCTCCGCAGCAGTACAGACTCGTCTCGAATTTTTAAAGTCCATGCCTGACGACCTACGGGAATACCGCGTTTGTAATCAGAGACTCGTTCGGCCTAGCAGGTGTAAAGACACCTTTATGCAGCAAAGCATATCACGCCATATATCCACGAGCAGCAGAGAACGCAGTCGCCATCGCCGATTTGATAGATCGTGGGTTACTGAAGTTGAGAAGAGACGAGCGTGCTGGCCGCGAGATGGAGGTGAAAACGGGGAGTATCATGATCGAGGTATCTCAGGCGCGCATTCGAGTTGCACCTCGTCAGCAGCAGACCGGTAATAGTACCGATCTTTGACGATAGACAACAACTTGATAATAATCGTCGGTATAAGTGCCAGCCGCGACGTTCGGTTACCGGCAAAGTCATGGTGCAACGCTACTTCGCAAGCGCTTTCTAGGCAGATATGCTAATGAAGCGCCCGCCGCTATTCTGACCCTGCATCAGGTGGTGAATCTCGAAACCCCTGAACATCATCGTTAGCATTACGGTTCGACATGTTCATTGTTCGCGATCATCCGCAAGCATCGTATCGGCTGAAGGCAGAAGTGGCGCCATGGTCCGCAACCCTGGATAGCGGCATCTAAGCGAAGATCATTGAATGGGCGGGGGCCTGGGGAGATCTGGTGGAGGATCGGATGACTGCGTCAAGGTTACAGGCACAGGCTATGGATCGAGCGTTTCACTACATCCTAGTGCTGCAACAATGCCTGGGAGTTGCAGGCGTTGCAGAGAAACGCTGCTGGGTCTGACCTCCTACAGCTTCGTATGTGAGATGTGTCTTGGTAGCAGAAAGGGGGTGGGTTTCCTGCAATCCGACGTCATTGTGCCCAGAGGATGCATTCAACTTCCAGGAAATTGAGAACGGCCGAGCCGCCAGCCACGAAACAGTGCCAACTCAGGGTTCTGCTGCTAGCTAGGCCTTAAAGTATGTTTGCCTTGAAGCGACGGTGAACTGTTCTCTCTCTTTTCGCGAAATTGATCAGTCCCCATGGACAAGGTCAGAGCAAAGACGCGTACGGCGCGCAACAGACTCGCCGAGGCCACTTCTTCAGGAACCGGGCAGGGGTCGCTTCACGTGCCTCACTCTTCACTCGCGCCCCACGACAACTCATCGACGCATGCTGTCAACGAAGGCTTCCTGGGGCCACTGCCGGGCACCGAGGCGCAAGACTTTGCTACACCGAACGAGCCAACGCGACAGCCAGTGATTGAGCCGCCGACTTCACTTCAGTCCTCGGTCGATGCTGGCCTGACAGTACCAAAGCCCTCCCATCATGGCTCTCCTTCGAAGTCTCCCCCAAGGCAGGTTCACAATGTCTTTGTAGTGTTAAGTTGCGCCTGCTAACAAAGACATAGTGCGCGTCCGCGAAGGGCAAGAAGCAGCTCGGCACCACACAAAGCGCCTGCATCTCTCCAGCAACATCAACGCCGCCCACCTGTGGGACGACAAGCAAGTATTGGTATCAGACGAATGCCTTCGTCAAACACATTACGCCAGGTCGCCCAGGGCCCAAATCCATCTGCGCAGCGGCTGAGCACGTTGCCTGCACTCGACGAGGAACATGCGCTGGGGCAGGTGCCTTCGAATTCAAGCAAGCCCGAATCCACCAAAGTCGAGCCTACACGCCTTCGAAAGGTCAAAAGTGCTATACAGACGAGAATACCGTTTTGGGGTAGTCCAGAGAAACAGGCGACACCAGATGCAAGCGGCCACGCGACACCACAGTATGAGGAACCTGCTGACTACACGTCGGACATGGTCGATGTGCTCGACACAATTGGTATGGCTCACCCCAACGCACGCACAGCAACACCAGCTAACAACATCAGATCCCGAAGTCGCGACCCTCACATCTCTGACCAACGTTCAAAACTCGCTCTTCATTCCTAACCTACCATTCCTGAACCGCCGACCCACCTACAACCTACGCCGCCGACCCAGTGAAACCGAAAGTCTCAATGAGATCAACAGGGTATTGGGTCCGCTCCGAGATGCCCAGGCCGAAGAACAGGCTGTACCTCGTCTTCGTAGAACAGAGAGTGAAGGTACAATGGCCACCGTGGCCACGATCGACTCGCAACTCAGCGACTCCCGTTATGCTGTATTACCCCAAGGTGCCTCATTGGAAGGCTGGTCCAAGCAGGACAAGGCTGAGGTCAACGACCATGTGCGGCATATGCTACACTCGAAGCGCTCCAAGTTCAAGCGCACTATGCGCGGCTTCGGACAGTACGTGAGGAGACGTAAGTTGAGAAATCGCCATTTATGTCCATACAACTAACAACCACCAGCACTCGGCTTCGCCGTCACACTCTATGCCACGCTCATCACCCTCTTCGGTCTTGCCTGGGTACTGTTCCTCATCGGCTGGATCAACGTTGGCGGCAGGCAGATCTATGTTGTTCACGTCATCGACAGTGTGTTAGTCGCCTTGTTTGCCGTTGTCGGAGACGGTCTCGCCCCATTCCGTGCCATCGACACGTATCACATGATCTATATCGCCCACTATCATCACTACACTTGGTCAAGGAGGAAGAAGGATATGCTACCGGCTTTGACTGACAACAACGATCTACCTTCCGCCAATGCGCCCATTAGTGTGCCACGCACGGTCGACCCCGAGGACCCCGAGAAGCAGTGGGAATTTACAGTCTTGACCCCCAAGCAGCAAGAGAAGCTCGAGCACCATCAGGCCAAATTTTGCAAGTCGCACTCCTTCTACAAGCCCCACGAGACCGAGACCCATCACGCCTTTCCGCTACGATTCCTTGTCGCCATTGTCGTCCTTCTCGATTGCCACTCCCTTCTTCAAATCTCCCTCGGCGCATGTACGTGGGGCATTTACTACAAAGTCCGACCTTTTGCCCTCACCACCGTCATTCTTTGCTGCTCCATCACGTGCAACGCCACAGCCGGTCTACTTATTTGGCTCGGCGACAAGCGCACGCGCAAGAATGACGTGGTCGAGCGCATGAACCGACAGGAGTTGACCGAGGAGGCTATTCGTCATGTGGAGAAGAAGAAGGAGAAGGGAAACGAGAGTGAAGAGGAGGGCGAGAAGAAGAGAAGTGGCAGCAGGATGAGCTTTGATGGCATTAGGAAGTTCCAGGCACAAGCACTTGGTGGTGACAAGAAGGGGAAAGCTGAGCAGAAAGAGGAGCCCGCTTGTCCCTAGCAGTGTCGAGTGGAATAACGAACGGGATGTTGCATTGTGTTGTGGAGCGTTCAAGCGTATATACCAATAGTCTTTGGCATTTTTTGCATCTAGGATAGCTTAATTGAGAGAGATTTCTTATTCACCCGCTCAGCGGAGCGCCCCTGCCATTCACATATTCGGAGTGATCAAAAAAAATTGTTCACGGCAATTCCGTTTGCTTGTTCACTTTCACTACGCTTGGTGCCTAGCACATCGCGAGTCTATAGCTCACTACCCGTAACACATTTCTTCTCTCCCATCTGTACCAACTATCAACCGCACTCTTCAACCAGATCATCCACATGGGCTGCTATCGACCCAAGTACCCCTCTGCAACCTATCAGCCCGAACACCGCCGCCCGATCCCTCGAGCCCGCCCTCGCTCTCCCGTCCGTCGTCGCCAACCATCCACTCCACCCCACAAGCCCGCGCAGTCACCTTGGTCCTTCAACACCAAGACCCGCGTTATTCTCTGGGACAAGCGCCCCTTGGATCCGTGGGAGCGCGAACTCGCACTCCTAGCAACTCGATATCCTGATTGCTTTGATCCGGCCGTCAGCCAGCGTGGGGTCAGTAGGAAGCGTCGACCGGAGTTCACGGAAGAGGAGTGGAAGTTGCTGGAGGTGGTAAAGAGGTGGCCGTTGGATCTGGAAAAGTGTGAGGGAGTGGATAAAGAGAGGAGGTTCTATTTGAAGTACTCTGAGCTTGAGCTTGGAAGTGAAATGAGGACTGAGGGAGGTCTGGAGCGTGCTGATGTGCCTGAGACGGATATGATGGATCAATCTTCACACATAGCAGACGCAGTGGCGTCCACCTCGACTTCAACCGCAAAGCCTGAATCGGAATCGCCCTCCATGCTCCCTTCCAACGGCATCCCGTGGTCCCACGACCCTCGCACAGGTAACGTCTTTGCCAACGGCACACGCCTGACCTGCTTCGAGCGTAAGATCGTCGTTCTCGCCAGCCGACACCCCGACCGCGTCAAAGACCACACCAGCTTCGTCCCCGCAGGCGACGCCCCTCTCTCAGACCACGAATTCGCACTCATCACTGCCGCCGCCGCACATCCCATCGATCTCAACGCCCTCTCAGACTACTACCCCCTCACTACCAGCTCCAGAAATCTTGCAACCCAAGCGCCAAGCCCTCCCCAAGATACACATGGATCGCGCGCCGTGGAGCGTTGATAAAGCAGCGAGGGTGGCCTCGGTGGATGGGGAGGTATTGACGAAGTTTGAGAGGGAGTTGGTGGTTAGGGCGAGTATATATCCGTCGCAGTTCAAGAAGACGGGAGAGTACAAGGTTGGAGGGAAGATGACGGGTTGGGAGAGGAATTTGGTTAGGGCGGCGAGGAAGTGGCCGATGGCAACTGATATGCAGGATATCGAAGAGTTGAGGGCTAAGGCGAGGGAGAGGGATATGGAATTTGAGAAGGACGAGGACGAGGAGAAAGAGAAGAAGGCGGACCAGGATGAGAATGTGGAGATGGAAGACGTTGGGGAGGTCGTGAAGGAAGCTGACCAGGAATCCGCCAAACAGCCTGTCAAGGAGACCCAGGACGAAGCAGCCAAAGCGCCCACCAAAGCCACCTCCAAACCCACGCTCAAAGAGACCCAGACACCAAATCTCAGCAAGTCCAAATGGGCTACAGGAAAGGCCGACCGCCACACCCATCACACCACCTTCAATCCCAACCCACGCCCATCCGCAGCTTCACGCAGTCACCTCCCTCCCCACCATTACGCTCCAACCCAATCCTTCCCGCAGCTCAAGAAACGCATCCTCTCCAACGCCCACGCCTACTTCTCTCACCGCTACCCACAAGCCGAGCGCTTCGACGTCATCACCTCGAGCAGCACGCCACGCAATCTAGCCAGCACGCAGTGGCGCGCCGCACTAATCGTGTACCCCGACCCTCGCAAGAAGGAGTGGAAGATACTTTATCGGAGTAACGTGTGCCCGACCGTAGAAGATGCGGCTTTTGAAATTGCGTTTTGGGTGGAGGAGGATTTAGGGGATGTGCTTGAAGGCATGAGGGAGGGGCAGATGTGGAGAGAGGGCGATAGTGAGAATCTGGAGGATAGGAGGCGGGGTGAGAGGGAGAAGGGGAGGGAGAAGGGGAGGGAGAAGCCTCCGCCTGCGCCGCTGTCAAAGACGGCTACCGCGATGGCGAAGAATCAGACGACAACTTCGAGTACGCCTGCTACTCAGAAGATTACTTCGACTCCTGCAACTGCTACTCAGAAGGTTACTCCAGCGCCGAAGCCAGCTCCAGCTCCTGTACCCACTACTCAGAAGGCCACTCCAGCGTCTACACGAGCTCCAGCTCCAGCTCCAGCTCCACCCTCGGCGTCTCAATCAGCTCGAGTCCCGGGCACAAGCTCCAACGACACTTCCCGGCCCCTCGACTCTCAAGCGCAAATCCCGGACCGTCGACGACGGCGACGACGATGACGCAGAAGTCAACAAGCGCGCTAAGACCTCAGATGGTGAACCTGTGATGGTCGTCGGCGGTGCGAACCTCGCAGATCTCATGGGCGACGAGGATGCTGCTGCATATTCGTCGCTGTTCGGTGGTGATGTAGCTAGTGGTGGGAACGAGTAGGGAGATAGATGGTGGCGGAGATTCTTCGACAGCAACCTACCCCACGGGGCTGAAGCTACAAAATAGCGTCAGACTTCGATCGTAGCACCAAGAAGTCATAGATGATCCGATGGTCTGTGTTATTACTTGCTGATACCTGGAAATGTTTCTGCTCCTAGATATTTGTGCAAACATGTTCCCGTCTTTTATGAATCAAGACAGATACAGTAGTCGATAATACATCCCATCGACATGCCCCCAGCAGAAGAAGAAAAGAAGTACACACCAAATTGACCTACCCTCGATTCGAACGCACGAGCAAAAGGATACTCGCAAACCTTATTCAGTTCATCATGCAAGTCGAACCCAACCAAATGGGTTATCACAACCACTGCGCCAGGTAGTCAGCCTAGCGGTTGCCGCCAGCACGTATTTAAGGTGTACTGGGTTTGTTGGAGGGATTGTGGTTTGTGGAGTATATATAGAGATTGCAACAATATGCTTCAGTGACCTAACGTGCGTCTACATCCTCAATCTAACAAGTCATAACCGCCGGCCCCGGAATCTGATACGGGCTCCCATTGCCCTTCGGATTCCCCTGCTTGTCGTAGATGCTCACCAAAATACCCGGGTCGCTCTGTCCATATGCGCCTGGAAAGCTGACAGTTGTGCCAGTCTTGCTTCCACTCCCGCTGACATTAATCTGCGCACAGCCCATGTAGAACTGCACTCCCTGGCTCTTGGTCGCCGAGTGCAGCGCGATGATCTCGGCGCGCAGGAGGTAGTTGCCAGGCGCGATGCACGAGGGCATGGTGAAGTCGACCCAGCCGCCGTTGGATATCATGCGGTCGACGCCCCACGTGCCGCTGCTCATGTCGAGGCCGTCCTCGTAGACTTTGAACCATTTTTGGCCCGAGGTGGAGGCGCTGGCTGCGTTGTCGACTTTGGCCCTGTGGAGGGGTTAGCAGAGGTAGTATGTGGGGAGAGAGGGAGATCACGTACATGTAAAAAAGCACAGGGCCCTTGTGGCTCTTTGCAATGGGGTGGTCTGCGTCGTTTGCGAACTGGGCGCCGCCGATGATGTGGCCCCAGTTTACGCCTACTTTGTCGCCGGCTTTGACGTCGATGACTTTGCTGGACACGGGGGATTGGAAGCCGGATTTACAGGCGATGCTCGCATCGTTGACATTGCTGACTGAACGAGGTTGGTTTAGTGTATGAAGACAAGCTTTGGGCAAGGGCTTGACGTACTGGGGTTGTTTGACGTAGCGACCCTGATACCGTTTGATAGACCGTTGTCTTGGCCGTTGACCCTGTTCTAGTCAGTAATGTGTGAGAGCTATGTATTACTGGTGGGCAGCGAACCTGACGCGCTGAGCGATGGTATGAGCCGAAGACAAGGCGGGCAAAGCGGCCAAGATGGCGAAGAGCTTCATGGTGAACTTTACAGATGGAATCCCTGTAGGTATGGGATCTTTGTACTAAGCGAGTGATCTGATACAAGCGTGAACGAGATGCTACAAGGTGTCCCGAGTCACTGTTTATATACATCGGTCTCTCTTCCTTGTTCATCAAGTGCCATCGATCACAAGTCGGCCGGTATGACGATCGCTCATTACGAGCCACGACAAGTATGCATATGTAATATACCCATGCATACATCAGCGGCAGCCCAATGAACACCATGATATTGGTATGCACCCCAGATATCGTGGTGTAGCGGACGCCAGAATACTGCACGGCCATCGTCCAGTAATATCCAGATATTCTAGGTCAGCAACGCATATGCAGGGGTGCGTTGTTTCGAGAAATAGACAAGGCTGGGCAAAGTCTTATCCAAATCCGGCAGAGGATGTTCTAGCGAAACGTGCAATCAATTGTAAGAACATCTGCCGTCCGGGTGGCGTATAAGTGGAACGGGTAATATGGAACGTAGTCAAAAGATCCGTGCCCAGCATCGCGATAACAGGTTCCTGGAGACGACAGTGGAGAACATCATATTGCTCCTGGTAGTGCATCCACGGTATCTGGTGGAATGAAGACGATGAGTGAGTAGAGTAAGATCTTGTCAGCTTGCTATCCACTTCATCTCCAGCCATGGGCTTGGTCTGCAGGACAGCATCTTCGTCTGAGGACCTTCCATTCGTGGACTGCCGGTGCTGGCACAAGATGTCCTCCGGAGACTGGACAAATCAGCGATCGTTCGCATTGGTGTAATCAAGTAAGAGACTGATGGTTACAATTGATGCTTTACTCGAGGCCATCATCAGAGATACGTTAGGACAAAAGCCAACTTCCTAGGCCGGAGGGTCTACAGATGTAGATGGAGGCTCCTCTACACCCCTTAGGACAGTAAGTCATAAGCGTCCACGCGACCTCACTCCCAGTTGGTTACGGAGAAAGCTCGCCGTCCTAACTCCGACTACAACCTGGTCCTCTCTCATATTTGTAACATTCGTATTTACTTTCTGCATGACTTGAGATGTCAGTGGTCTTTGGCGTGGTCTTGTGCTGAACTAATACCTGCTCTTGCCTTCAGCAGGTTTTTGTATATCCATATATTCAGCCACGTTGGAGTCGGTCGCTGCACCGCTCTGTCTTCGTGATAGGTCCATCTCTTGCGCTGCACCATTTTACTTGAGCGAGTCCATGTAAACGGCATCCACTCATCCAGCCTGATGTCTTACGGCCGTGATGTCTCGACATTGCCTTTAGTGGGGCCAGCCTTGGCCGTGAGCATATCAGCTTGTGTGTCACATGCTGAGCCGCGTCCTGGTCCTTAGACGGACGACGATCTCCACGATACTTGTTTGTGTGAAGTATACAGAGACATTGTTTCAAGCGTTTCAGACGCACTCTTCCTTCGACAGTAGTGCAATTGCTGGCTCGGCACAGGCTCCATTGGTTTTAGAAGTCGCGAATTCATCGGAAAGCATGTGCCGGAGCTGCAGTGTCACCACGGTACGCTATATTAGCACAGTAGGCTAACGTGAGATTTCAACGCCAATGAATTACTTCCAGCTTTCAAAGCAAGACTGCGATTGAGGAAGCCGAGAAGAGAGAAGTCAACTTGCGTGCAATAGGACTATTTGATGAAGGACCAAATATGCGAAAGGTTTTAGACTGCGATCGTGGACGGGGTCGTGCCATGGTAAGATCCAGCAGCGTGGTGAGTGACATCAGCCACCCGTAAGTTAGCTGCGATGCGTCTGGACCTGGTGAGACTGAGATCGAGCGCTTAATTCTTGGTCGGCTGGTTCTATCCTTAAAGCATCGCAAGATTTCGTACAGTCGGATGTAGCCGCTTCCCAAGTAATGCTCTGGCCATGATCTTGACATTTGCCAACGTGGTGATCGACGTAAGGATGCCACAATTCCTTAGAAGGTGCAGTGTGTCCTCACGGCCTCTTCAAATCAAAATTGGCGGCGTGTGCAATTGGTCATCAAGCTGGCGCTGCACAGCCAAATCATCCTGCAAGGTGATTCGGGCGTGCAAGAGAACTGAGACCTTGCATGCCATGCTCGCCTTGTGCTCGGAACGTCCGGCAGATCACTCCACATTCAGTCTCCACGTGTTTCGTCTAGCACGATGCGACCTTGGTTGAGAGTTGGTGATTGTGCAGTCTAGGCAGGTGGAGCACCGCCAGTATCACCGATGTCCAAGCTGGTGCAGCTGTGGTGCTGTTACGGGGACGTGAGGACGCCTGTGACAGCGTCTTGAAGGCGTGCAGCAACACGGTAGACGACACAAACACAAAAGGTGGTGCATAATGCACAATTCTCACAGGCCAAGGTTCCAAGTTGTCGCAGCGGTGCAATGAACGCTAGGCTCGTTGGGTCGCAGTCGGTTTGCTGCGATGACGATCAGGGCACCATTGTGTTGGTGAATGTTTACTACAAGGGTGCCAAGCTGTCGGCGAGGATGACATCACTTTGAGCACCTCTTCAAGCCGTGAAGCCGGCGCAACAAAAGCCAGCGCCCGGCACTACGAAACATCGTTTTCAGTATCATCGTGGAAATTCACCTGAGGTTTGGACAAATTGAATCCCGTAAGTAGAGATCTGCAGCCCCATCAGCGCTCGGCCTCGACAAATCCGGCTGCGCCTCAATCTCCTTCTCCCCGTTTGTCCTCTAGCGCACTTCAGCACGTCATAGGAAGCCACACCTGCGTTGCTGCCACAGGGCCGACTCGTGTCTTGCAGAAGATCGGACCCTTCTCCGCTGTGACAGCGAGCTTGTTTATATTAACATATATCCGCAAGGCACACCCCACTGCATCTGCTCCAGCATAGGACCAGGCAGTAAGCGGGTTCCTCATATATCATGGCGAGCTACCGACCAGTGACGCCCTCGGCCTCGTACAACCCTGTCCCTGACATTGACGACCCCTCGCAATTGAGCAGAGGATATGGATCCTCGTCGGCGCTCAATGTCGGCGTGAACGACTTCGCAAACGACCACTACGGCTCTGCGCCCGCTGAGCGCCGCGGCAGGTTCGAGGAGAGCTTCGATGCCTCTACCAGGGGCCACTCCATCCTCGATGGCGACCTGCCCCAGCGCTCTGCTTCACGGGCCTCGCGTGGCTCGACGACCCTCAACCAGGGCTCGACGCCCTCGCGCAGTGGGACGCTCAAGAAGAAAGGCTCTGTCAAGCGCACCGGCAGCTTGAAGCGCAGTGGCAGCCGGAGAAGCATGCACGCGGGCAGCATCCGTGGCGTGACGCTCGACGACCAGGAGGGCGGGTACGATCGTGAAGATAGCGTCTTCTACACGCCTGTCCCCACCAAGGGCTCGCCCACTGAGACCCTGGCCGAGCGCTTCCAGAGTATGTCTGCCTCTTGCTGCACCTGTAGCTCAAAAACTGATATTTCATAGCTTGGCGCAAGTTCCTCAAGGACCTCATCACCTACTTCCGCGAAGTCTCTTCTTCCTATGAGCACCGTGCCAAGAGCCTTCTGAAGGTCTCCAACGTTATCAACAACACCAATGCGCCCTCTGCGCTCTTGGTTGAAGGCGGCCTCAACGACGCGAACCGCATCTTGCGCGATTTCCACAAGCAGGCAATCGTCGAAGCGAACAAGGCCCGCGATATCGAGTCCGACGTCATCAACCAGTTGAGTGGTCTGCGAGCCGACCTCGCACAAAAGATCAAGGAGATCAAGTCACTTTCTGGTGATTTCAAGAACAATGTGGAGAAGGAGAAGGAGACCACCAGGAAGTGCGTGACAGCGCTTGAGGAAGCATTGGCTCTGGTCGACTCCGACCCCAACGCAGTCGCCGGCAAGGGCGACCCGTACGTAGTCCGTCTCGGAGTGGAGCGCCAGGTCGAGAGGCAGATTGACGAGGAGAACTACCTGCACAGGGTATGTATGCACGCAATATTACATAGCCAGCTTTCTAACATGGTTAGGCCTATCTCAACCTCGAGAACTCTGGACGTGAACTTGAGTCAATTGTCGTGGGCGAGGTCCAGAAAGCGTACAATGCGCTCGCGAGCATCCTGAAGCGCGATGCCGATGAGATGTACTCGACTGTGGAAAAGCTTCGCACTGGTCCAATTGCCATGCCTCGAGACCACGAGTGGACGCGTTTCGTGAAGAGCGACCCTCACTTTGTGAATCCTGATCTTCCTCTGCGCCGACTTGAGGACATCGAGTATCCCGGCAAACACCACCCGGCAACCGCTGAGGTCCGAGCCGGCATGTTAGAGAGAAAGAGCAAATACCTCAAGAGCTACACTGCTGGGTGGTACGTACTAACTAACCCAATTCACTGCACTATCTAACACAGCACAGGTATGTCTTGTCACCGACCCATCTCCACGAGTTCAAGTCAGCCGATCGCATATACACTCAGCCTCCTGTCATGTCACTATACCTTCCAGACCAGAAACTTGGATCGCGTTCTCAGCCAGGAAGCTCATCGCACAAGTTTGTCATCAAGGGCCGACAAACTGGATCCATGCATCGTGGCCATACTTGGGTTTTCCGCGCTGAGACATACGATACAATGCTTGCCTGGTTCGATGATATCAAAGCTCTCACGGAGACGAGCGGCGAGGAGCGCAATGCGTTTGTACGCCGACATGCGAGCGTCAGGAGTATTAGTGCCGGCAGCCATCATTCAGCCAGCTCTGCGAGTGGACTCGAAGAAGACGAGGCCGATGCGATCCCGTATAGCGCAAATGCGTCCCTGGCGAACCAGCCCATCAGGCAGGAAACCACCAGGCCATCTCCAGGTGGGCGGTTCCCATCCGATTTGAATGTCCGTAGCTTACAAGCGCCTCTTTCGCCCTCTAGTGGGAGTTCAGACGTCGGCCATGATCTAGGAACTGCAGCTGGAGGTCCCTCGCAGGAGTACGAATCAGCGTATCCCGCCCACCCAACGGACTATCAACAAGCCCAGCCTGTCCAACCAACATATGCAGCTACAGACTACGTGAACGCTTACCCACCAACAACACAGGCATACCAGCCCACTATTTCATACCCTGGACCATACGGTTCTACTCCTCAGACTTACCAAGGTGCTCCGCAGCCTCAAATTTCAAATGCTCAGCAATACGAAGTGCAACCTCCAGTCGAACGACATGAAAGCAACTACGGCAACTGGATGGCCCCTGCCGCAGGTGGTGCTGTAGGTGGAGCAGCACTTGGAGCCCTCGCCGAAGAAGCTCATCAGCGCAAGCAGATGGCTCAGCAACAACAAATGGCCCAAAGGGAACAGGCGGAACAACAGGAGCTCAACCAACAGGCAGTACAGAGTCAAGACCCTCGCTACCCTGCGGAGCAATTCCCGCCGCCAACTAGCAGTGTTGTCAGCCCTGCACCCGCTGTCCCTGAGCGCGACCCTGACCATCACGCCCCCGTCTCCTTCATCGGCGCCAAAGAAGCTGGAGTTCACTCCACCCTGATCCCTGCACCCGTTCTCGCAGCTGGGGCATCTCGCGAACCCACGGCCTCGCACTTGGATGACACCGTTGGTAGCCCATCTACCACAGCGTCTTTTTTAAATGATTCTGAGGTTGGTGCCGCTGTTCCTGCTCCAGGAAAGACTATCAACGGCGGACCTGTTCCCCAAGAACTAGTCGATGTCGCAGAGAGCCAGGCCCATCCAGGCATGCACCGCACCAATACCGACATCAGCGTTAGTGACCTGCATGTCCCTGGCGAGTATCCCAAAGCTGCTGGTGGTGGTGCCAAGGTTCCTGCACCCGTGACTGAGGAATCGTTGATACAGATGTGAGCTCTGAGCCGCTTCGTAAGAGGGGGATAGAAGTTATATGTTCTTATGGATATGACCTGGGACGCTTGGTATGATGTACGAAATCACGTATGCCTCTTATTTGCTGGGCGAGGTGGGATTCACCGAGGTCGACATATCTTTGCTCTGGGATCTTTGCGCTGCGAGTCCTCACGCATAGGCCGCTACCCTTCCCCTTTCGACTCTCTCGTTCAGCAAGTCTTTGCCCTTTTTTTTTGATACCCGCACATGTTAGTCGCGCGAAACCCTGCCCTTGCGTATTTGTTATTGTAGCAATTTAATCGATCGATGTCTTTGCAAAGTTTGTGCTGTGTTGTGAACACGTCTAGAACCTTGCAAATGTTTCTTGTGATTAGACGTCGAGGGAGATACCGTGGCTTGTGTCCCGTGTTCAAACTCTACAACAAACCTAAATTGCATATGTCAACAAACTCAATCTTTCACAACTTGGGCATGCAACGTCGATAGAACGTGCAAGGAACAACATGGAACATGTCGCATTGCGCAAAAGATTGGTCCGATAGCTACTTGAGATCTACAAGCTCATGAATTTAAACATGTTCTAATCTTCCGACCACGAACAGGATAGCGAACATAATTCACCCGCCTAGCAGCCCAGCCCAGCACAGCACAGCATAAGCACCAGCCTCATTTACGATTCAGCCACACCAGCACCCATGCCCATCCTCATTTACATGTTTCCCCCCCCACCAGCCCAACCCTCCACCTTTCCCCTCCCTTGCTTTTTTCCCGCATGCATGCATTACACAAGAAGCAGACCCTGCGGTGTTGGTTTTAGTCGCGTTTGTGCAAGAATCCTCGAATGAAACATTAGCCTCTTCAATGCAAGGTAGAACCTCGGTAGTTTGCCCATCTATGCGCGGCACACTTGCTCCCATCTCCACACACACACCATCTATCTGCGTCTCCACGAAGGCAGCCAAAGAAATCAAAACAAGCGCGCTTTTTTCTTTCCTTTCACGTATCACGCGCTCTCGAAATGCGCCGGCGATTGAGTGCTCGTCAAACACCTCTCCTCTCTCTCTGTCTTGCCCTCTCGTTTCAAAACCTCGACGATCGACGGAGGGTCGATCGCAGACGCGTGATTGGTCCCTTGCCGGCGCTGATCGTGATTTCGGCCAAAGGCTCGCGTGACATGCTCTTGCCTTGCTGTGGGTGAGAGATTTGCGCCGTGGGGCTGTGCAAGTGCCGTGTGGAGATGGGTGTGTTTTTGTGGGTGAATAATAATGCCATGTGTGTTCGGCGGTGCGCCTATTGTGGTGTTGCTATGTTTGGTGGTATAGGCTGGGTAGATGAGTATTATGTGGGTTATGACGTTATGGTCCGATAACGAGGTGAAGAGCGGGTTCGTGGGTATTGCTAAGTCCAAATCAATGTGACGAGAGCGAAGGGCAATCGTGTGGTAGCGGATCTTGCTTGCGTTTAGGGACACACCCCAAAGTAACAGAAGCTAAATAGTAGTATGATATTCGTGATTTACTACCAATAAGACTATATGTGGCAAGGAGATGGGGAGTACTTTTGCTCCTAGACATGCCCGTGGCGAGGTATCGATACAACAGGTCGCATGCTGCGGGGACAGAGCACTTTGAAGGAATGGCGTGGACGAAATTACCGTCCTAAAAACAAGTATTGAGCGCAAAAAAAGAGTGAACCGTGGATTGTCCCCTGAACAAATACGCCTGGCCGGATCAAACAGAAGCATGTTGTTAAAAACTGCCCATTGCATTTGTCCGTATCTAACACCTTATGACGCCAGATGGTGAGCTCGAAACTGGAGATATATAACACAGGAAGAAAAAGGCCTTTTGCAACCCAGACCTTAAGGAAACAGCGGAGGGGTATACCGTTGTGAACTAATAAGCAATGTCCCCACACGGCGAACTTCTACTCTCGTCGTCATGCGTGATTGGCACATGGTAGTGCAAGAGATGATGTAGTTAAAGGAAATAGTGGCGGTCGCAAAGTGGTGTAGTGGTGTATTGGTCGTGTCGTAAACTTCCTCAACGGACAAGGTGCGCGATGGCAAGAAGGGTTTGTGGTGTTGCCAATGCCGTCATCAAAACGCTCAGACGTTGGTGACCTGGCAGTTTGTTAGCACGGATATGTGGTGACCAAGTGAGTGGATCATACCTTCAATATCCGCCTCGAGTAGTCCTCGTTGTCTGCAATGCTGCCATTGCTTTGCCTCCTGTCCATGAAGCTTGGGTCAATGCGTGAGTCGTTCATTGACGATGCGCTCGTGTGCAGCTTGCCGCCAGAGACGAAATTGTCAATGTTTGCGGCATTGCGGCGGTAGTCGTCCTCAGCCTGCTTCTGGCGTCTGCGGCGCATCAAGAACCACGCGCCCGCAATGATAGCCGAAAGACCGACTATACCTACTACAACACCTGCCGCGATGCCGGCCGTGTTGGGTTTGCTACCCTCGGTGGAAGGCGCGGCGGCCGATGGGCTTGCGGAGGGTGTGTTGACGGGGGCCGCAGAAGTTGATGTTGGGCCCGCTGGCTTCGAAGAAGAGCTAGATGAAGGCTGGAAGTAATCGACCTTGTTTCGTGTGTTTCCAGTGAGGACGACCCACAGTGCGCCGGCACCACCGCCTGTGTTGTGTTAGTGAGAGCACGGTGGATTCAAGGGCATGGGGACATACAAAGACTTGTGTCGTCTCCACTGCATGTGGTAGAGCATGTCTCGTTTTTGGTTTGCGAGTCCTTTGGTGGGATCTGGTCTCCGCACCAGCAGTTGACGCCATCGGACAGTCCCATGACATTCTTGTTTTCCTGCAGACACACCAGTTGGCAGTTACCAGGACTCCGGAAGTTGTAGTCGCCATGGTTCTCGAGCGGGGTTCCGGTCTCGAAGCAGCCGATGGTGGTCATGGCACTGGCGGCCTTGGTGACGGTGGGCGTCGTAATGTGGTTCTTGACGGTGGTCGAGGGTGTGTCATCGGCGGCGGCGGCCGTCAGTAGCACCGCGGCCGCTGCGAGAGCGGATGTGAATCTGATGAGTACCATGGTTGTAGAGATGGGGTGTTTGTGGCGAAGGTGACAAGGTGATGCGAAGTGCCTGTCCTCTATACCAGCAGATGTGGACTGTGCAGTGTTAGTTGTTTGCGCGCTCTCACAGTCACTGCGCGAGGCGGTCGTACCTTCGGCCTAGCGGTGAAAGGGTGACTTCATGCACGACCCTGGCGACCTTCACTCGATGGTGGTGATGGGGGTGATGGTGTTGTCGTGCGTGGCACACAGCGGGCAGGGCGATGAGGGCGGTTATCGTGGGTCTGGGGGCGGCGATGGGCTGGTCGAGGTGTTGTCGTGGTTGAACCGGTGACGGGTGGTTTGCAGTCCGGGAGTGGACTCGCGCAGCGATGCCCTTCTGGCGGATTCGAAACACGGTGCGTTGGGTGCTGGACGGTCGCTGGAAGCCCCGGAATGCGTTTCGCGTTTCACCCCTTATTTGGCCTTGACGCAGTGCAGAAAGAATGTATCAGGTCGAGTCGGTGTCGCAGCAAGAGGGCGGCGGAACAGTGAAGCAGAGATCGGAACAGGAACGAGTGTAGGTGTCGACTGACAAGGAATGACTTTGGTGGGTGGTGAGTGCGAGGACGGTGGGCCGTGTGAAGGGGGAGGGCAGGAGCTGTGGAGCACGCGTCCGCTCGATCAGGAAAGCCAATTTAGCGCACGTCCGAGTTGACACGGAGCTAATGCTGGCACACGTTATCGCCAGAGCAGAACTTTATTGATTGCCTGCTGCCTCTACTAAGAATAACAAAATGCCACTATGCACCGTGTGAGTTGTACACTGCTGCTGATGCTGCTTCTGCGAGTCGTCGGCCTGTCCAGCGCGACACAGTCCCCAGCGGCAGCAAAAGCGCTTCACCGTGGCCTCCTTTGACGGCGGGCACGATGCGCAGGTACCAGACCCCCAGTGCCCAATCGCCTCGCAGCGTACCTGGCGCTACCACAATAGCCTTTCCCCCATCCGTTTCACGACAGGCCCATCCCTGTGCAAGAGAAAAGCGTTGCTGGCCAGTGTTGGCCAACCGCGCGGCCCACCGCACGCCGCACCGCCAGCAGCAGGCTTCTCGGCACTCGAGCACTCGAGTCACTTCCGCTGACGTTGCCTGCATGGCAGAGCCTTCGCTGCGAGCTCAGTTGCTTTTGCCCGCATGGCCCATGGCCCGCCCAGTCGAGAACGTTCTCCCCTCTTGCTGCATTGATCCGTTGAGATCGAAGGAACGCGCTGCATGTGAAGATCACAGTCCGTCGCAACGCCGGCCAGCTCGAGATGAGACCGCGCACGCGAGCTGACATCTAGACCTGTTGACATGTGGCATCCTGGTGGGTGCGGATGGCTTCGGCTGGCATGGGACAGGTTGCGGTTTGACGCTCCCCGATGAAGTCGCCAAGGACGGCGAGGACATTCGTGCGCGTGAGGCTGTACATAGGAACCAGGAATCACTGTCGGACACAAAACAGAATTGTCGACACCCGTCCTTGGCCCGCTGCACCTCTTGTCAGTCGCCTGAACAACAAGACCGTCGGTCCGATGTCAGGCCCGTCAAGAAGTCTGGGGGGTTTCAGCCCCAAGAGGGTTACCCGCGATGCCGTGCTCGACTGTCGCAGAACCCGGGTACTGGGCATGCATTGTGTACTGTGATATCGACTGATATTTTGCGTCGCCATGCTAATCTGCCAAACTCTATCTATCGACTTCATGCCTGAGTGCGGCACAACTGCACTTCCGAGGGATTAGTATGAGATTGGATTTGGCATTACATCCAGAAGGTTTGTGCTCGTTGATTACGCAGCTGGGGGCTGGTATGGCTCCATTGGCGTTCCGAGAGCGTAGAGTTGATCTCAAAAGTTACAAATTGACGTACGAGAGCGCAGTGGGCTGGAGTGCATCCATGGATACGTCCAATCCGCCCATGTGATGTCTTGGCACGTGCACATCTCTAAGAGTGCATCGGAGCCAGCAGACAATCTAACAACATGTGAATCCTTGAGATGCTGCATATCTATGACATCCACCTGCAAATCGATGAACATGTTGTTTCTTCCTAAATATGACAAAAGCGTGTGAAAATATTGGACTTCGTCCATGTCGATCAGCATCTTAGTCAGCGGCATCATTTCGTTGCCAAGATGTCCCCATTAGGGCAGCTTCGACATGTCCAAATCCATGCGAACATGTTCATGACCAGCACGCTTGATGCGACGACCGCCCATTGTCTGCCGCCGAGCAGTACAATCGCTCCAATCTCCCGCGCCTCCGCATATCTGGATCTCCGACGAACTTCTCTCAAGCGCCTTCCACCGGTTTTTTCGCAGTTCGTGCCCGCATCAAAAGCGCCATGGCAGCCATGTTCCAGGGCCATTGGAGGCGAGGAGGAGAGCGGCGAAGCGTCGCATGAGTCTCTCTTCTAATTACTATCCTCAAGATAGCTTCCCGTCGTCTTTCAGCCTCGGCGCATTATTTGGCTTCGCTTCCAGTTCCCAGCCTTCATGGAAATATGAACCACCTTCACTGCGAAGCGACTCGGAGCCATTGCGTGTCCGTACGTCTTAGAATATGTCTCCCAAATTGCATAAACATACTGATAGCTCTTTCAGTACCAGAGACCCATTCCCCGCCCATTGTCCAAGTCCCTAGTGTTGCCCATGCATCTCCAACCCCCACGGCTAGCGCAATAGACTCGTCGACGCCGAACGTAGCACATATAACCGGCGAACAATATGCTATCAGCCAGCCCGCAGGCTCGGAACCCGTGGAGGTCGGGCTGAGCGACACGAGAAACACAGATGTGGGCTCAGGGCCCGAGGCCGCCTTGAGAGCATTCCAAAGACGGATCGCAAGTGCGCATGATCTCTCGTCTGCAGACCGAGCCCACCTCATTGTGGATGCTTTTCACGCGTGTTGTCCTGTTCCTGGCGCCTGGGAGTACAGCACCCAGGTCGTTAGAGAAATTCTCCACCTGAAATGGGATCCCAAAGCCATACTCGAGCAGCATTCAACCCGGAATTTCAAGATCCCACACATCTACACCAGCCAGGCGCTCGACTTATTGGTGTGTCTCCAAGAGTTTATCTCGCAACACCCCCATTGCATTTCAGAGATACATCAGATACAGGTTGGACTCGCAAGAACGGCTCTCAACCAAAAGTCTCGTAATCCATATGGCGACACCAGATTGTTAGTTCTGATAAAACAGCTGTGGCATTCTGCGCACTTGCAGGGCGATTTACTGGACCCAAGAATCATCCAATTGTTACGCTCTATTGCACAGAATTTCCGTAGTTCCCACCACAGGAACACATTATCTTCAGTCATCAAAAATGTTTCACGGCTCCGGCTCACGGCCTGTGTCCTCCATCTTATAGCACGCGTGTCGAAGGACCCAGGCCTTCTAGCAATCGTCGCAGATGTACTATCGTGCATCCCGGATGAGCGCGTGTCGGAAACGGTCTCGAAAATCACTTTGGACTATGCAAGGAGCATGTCCAGTAGAGATGGAGTCAAAAGAGCTGCCGCTCGGGCTCGTCTGCACGTCTGGTTACAGCTTCTCCATCGATTAGACGCCAGCGCCGAGTCTTCAAAGCATTCGGTCGTGGCCAAGGCGACTACAACACTGGCTGAACACGTATTTGAATCACGCTCTCATATCACGAATCGACTGCCGACATTGATGAGTGCTTTACTTGTGAACGCCTCTCAGACTGCTGCTTTCGAGGACATTCCAATGTCCAAGATATCCGATCTCCTCACTGCCTTCGCTACAATGGTAGAAGAGACCGACAACCTCCACGCAGAGCTTGTATTCGACATGTTCATGTCGTATGTGAAACAAAAGAAAGTTCCCCATGAAGCTCTGGCCCAGATGATCGTAGAATGCTTGACCCAATATGCTTCGTTAGCGCAAACTGCCAAGTTCTTACAAGTTTTGGATCAGCGACAGCTTTCCCTACCTGACGGAGCGCGCGTTGAAAAGAGGATCGCAAAGTCACTGGCCGCTGTTCAAACCCGCAGTAACACGGTAGACGATGCGTTCACTTTACGCACCTGTTCAAAGATGCTCTCAATACTTGGCCGGATCAGCACTGTATCCGAGCATTTGATGGCCAAAGTCGACTGGCTCGAACCTCAGCGGCAGTTCCGGTACATTCTCAATCATGCCCAGGCTGATCACGTTCTACCGTTGGCATATCACAGTATGGATGTGACTAGTCCGGTCGAACAGCGTATAGTGCTAATCCACCAACTCGCACATCAATACACAACAGACCTTACGTTGTCTCACAACCAGGCATGGCGCCGCGTGTTATACCTCTATCGCTACCTGCAGGAAAACTCAATGCCCATTGGTCCTCTCTTTACGAAGGCCGTTGTTCGCAGCTCAATCATCCGGCCAATGATGGAAAATCGCTTTGTCAGTGCGAAACGCCTGATCTGGGTGTACAGGCTCGTAGAAAGAACTGAAGGTGAAGAGGTCGCAAAGCAAATTGAGTTACTCTTCTGGCATTGGCGGGGTGAGGTGATACAACAGGCAAAGCAGACTTATGTTAGTGTTGGTGGAGATCGGCAGAACAAAGCGCATCTCGGGACGATGAAGAAGCTGGGTTTGACATGATGGTTCATCACCAGAAATTACACGTGTCCAGCTAGTAGAAATATAGTCCACATAAATAAATACTGCAGTACATTGAAAAGCAACGTCTATACTCATATGAAGGCTCTTCTTCATGCTAACGTAAAGCCAAAAGTAGGTAGAGTTGTGTCGGTTACAAAGGCGTTGCTCAAGGCGCTCCGCAAGGTGCACTTCCCATATTAATATAGACATTAAAAGGGTGGTTCTCGCAAATGCAGCGTCAATATGGCTGCTCTATCACAGAAAGTAGGCATGAGGAAAGGCAGCTGCAGCTGAGCGCTTACTTACCCGGGGTTCCGCTCCAAACCGACGTCATGCGACCAAGTTTCGTGCACCTAGAGGCTACCACGGAGGGGCAGGTAAACCACCACCGAAGTTGGTGATACTGATCGCATATCACACAAAAGGCCGTCTTGAGTTTGTGGGACTCGCTAGACTTCATATACTTGGAATGCGCACAGTCTAGGACTCCGAACGATCATCTCGCTTCCAACCTTGGCCAGAACGGCTACTCGGTACTAGGTGCAGTCGAGCAATACAATGGAACCTCCAGGGCCGCCGAGGCCAACGATAGATCAACTGCGCCACGTTGCAAATCACTTCCCAATCATCGACAATCACGCCCACAACTTGATCCTTCCTACTCATGCAGAGACTATTCCGTTCGAGTCAATCACCACCGAAGCACAAGGGCGTGCGCTTAGAGATACTTTCAAATCGCTCCCTCACCTACGCGCAGCAAAACAGCTACGGCGACTGTACGAATGTGGAGAAGATGCAGACTGGGAAGACATCCTTGAGCAAAGAATCGAGTGGCTACGAAGCAATCCTCAACGTCTACATCAGCAATGCTTTGAAGGTGTACACGCTTTGTTGGTAGATGATGGCCTCGCCGACCCAAAGAAGGTCTACCCTTTTGACTCTCATGATGAGTACCTCCAGGCTCCCAGCAAGCGCATTGTGCGAATCGAGACGGTTGCCGAGCGGCTGATGGAACGCATCGTACGAGACGCTAAAGAGGACGACCTGAGTAAAACAAAGTTTCTCCCGGACCTGTGGGTGGATTTCACGGACGACTTCGAGCGCGAAATCCAAGAAGCCATTCGAGATCCCAAAGTTGCAGGGTTCAAGACTGTGATCTGCTACAGGACTGGCCTAGACATCGAACCAGACTACGAACAAGCTGCCAAAGCAGTGGGGCATCCCTTTGAGCGCTACGTGAAGGCTTGCATCCGGAAGCGCTCGTATCGGATCGAACGAAAACCGCTGAACGATTACCTGGTGTTGCGGACTCTGGAGATTCTATCTGACGACTTACCCCATTCTGATTCACTGGCAAAACCACTGCAGCTCCATACTGGACTTGGCGACAACGATATTAAATTGTCAGAGTCGAACCCGGCTTTTCTTCAACAAGTTATCGAGGCTTATCCGAATGTTCCGTTCGTGCTTCTTCACTCTGCGTATCCGTACACTCGTGAAGCAGGCTATCTTGCGACTGTCTATCGTCATGTGTATCTTGATATAGGCGAAGTGTTTCCCATGGTCAGCAGAGATGGGCAAGAAGCGATCCTACGCCAAGCGCTCGAGTTAATTCCGGGCAGTAAGCTTCTCTATTCTAGTGATGGTCGCTGGTTTCCGGAGACGTTTTTTCTGGCAAATATACAGTTCCGCGAGGTGTGGCTCGAGGTACTACAGCTCCTGAAAGCTTGATAGTAGAGAATTTTTGCTAACTATCTGCAGTTGCTCATCGAGTATATCGAGAAGGGCGATATCACCGTGTTCCAAGCAATCGCTATGACGAAAGACATACTGTTCAATAACTCCAATGTACTATATGATCTGCGCTACCAGGCCATCTTTGACGAAACGATACAAGAAGCACCGAAGCAACTGACCTACAACACGAAACCTTTGGCAGGATCGTCGTTTCACTTACCCAGTAGTCCGCCTATCCCTCCAGCAGGAACAACAAGCCAGCCTGTAACGACTGGTCCGATTGATCCTCGGTCTGGATCACCTTACGAGCCACCTACCTTTCCTCCTCCTCCCACAGCTCCCAAAGTTTATGACAACCAGGTCTTTGACGGCTTCATCAAAGAGAATCCCGATGTTCGCTTCGTTTATGTGCAATGGATCGACTACATGGCAACAACCCAAACTCGTGTCGTCCCAATCAAAGAGTTTACTCGCATGATACGTGAGGGTGACAGGATCATCGTATCACAAGGCGACATGAGCAAGCCACACAACGGCAAACACACAGGTTTCTTCAATACAACAAGTCAAATCTACATTGAGCCCGATCTCCGCTCTCTGCGTAGAACTCACAACAAAGACCCCTTGCCATCCGCGACAGTCCTCTCCTACTGGCGTTCAGAATCCGGCGACCCATCACCTTCCTGTCCCCGCGCCAGTCTTGAGACCCTCATCAATGCATTACAATACACACACGCCACCACACTTCTCGTCGGCTTCGAAATCGAAGTGACCTTCCTCTCTCGTAGTACCACCAACCCTCACTCCAAAGATGTGCAACAGCCGACTTTCCTCCCACTGACCACACTACACGCATCAGGCGCCGTGTCCCCCGAGCAATGGCTGAAATTTCCCTTCCTGAGCGAGATACTCATAGCGCTGGATGCAATGGGCATAGAGATCCAACAATTCCATACTGAATCCGGCCCAGGCCAGTTCAAGTTCATCTTGCCCCCACACCCCCCTCTTCTCGCCATCGACACGCTTATACAGGCACGACAAGTCATTGCGCAGATTGCGGCGCTACGTGGATATCGCGCAACGCTGCATCCCAAGCCTTTTGACAATAAAGGGACGGTGGCACACACGCATATCTCGCTGCATCCGCCGGACCGCGACATGGAGTTCTTCGTAGGTGGGGTGCTCGCCCATTTACCAGCAATCTGTGCATTCAGCATGACGGATGCGATTTCTTACGACCGCGATGCTCGGTCGGGCGGGGCGTGGGTGGCGTGGGGAACACAGAATCGCGAAGTCCCACTCCGCAGAGTCAAAGATGGACGATGGGAGATCCGATGCATGGATGGTCTTGCGAATGTGTACTTTACACTCGCTGCAACTATTGGGGCTGGCTTGTTGGGGTTGCAATCTGGCGTGGTGGAATATAGGGAAAGGGATTTGGATGTCGGTCCAAGTAGGTTGGATGACGAGGGAAGGGCGAGATATGGGATTACGAGACGCATGCCGAGGAGTGTTGAGGAGGCGATGGAGGCGTTGAAGGTTGATGGGGCGTTGAGAGAGATACTGGATGGCGAGTTGGTGGATGGGTATGCGGGGATGAAGGATGCGGAGCAGAGGATGTTGGGGAAGATGGATGAGGAGGAGAGGAGGGAGTGGATGATTGAGCGGTATTAAACTCTCTCGTCTGAAGTCAAATTTGCTAGTACTTCATCATTCCAGAAAGACAATTTCATCTAAGTCATATTTGCTCCTAGACCCTTTGGCGCACCAAAATCATCATACCTTGTACCCGCAACACGCGCGCGCTCACTCTCAGTCTTATGATGCAACGACACCATGTATCTCTTGAAATCTCGCGATAGCTCCACGGTAACTTTGATATGTTTCTCCTTGACGGTAACCTTACCATCGCTGTTTTTGTTCCCTTCGGCCTGCGCGAGATTGACTGCGATTTGAAAGGCTGTTCAAGAGAACATCAAAGTCAGCCAGATTCGATACGAGTGGGAAAAAAAAAAAAAAAAAAAAAAAAAAAAAGGAAAGACGTGATGCCACTCACCATTCCTTATCTCGCGTCCGTTCCACAACAACTCCCTGACGTCCTTGGAATCGGTTGCATATTCCTTGGTCGACATGGGCACGTAGATGTCCGCTCCGCGCTCCATTTCCAGCTTTTCGAAGTAGTTGCCCCAGATCTGCTTTCTGTCGTCGTCGCTGAAGTTGTCGTAGTAGATGGCAGTGATGCGCGATAGGAAAGCTTCGTCGAAGGTGCCGATGCGGTTAGTGGTGAGAAACAGCACGCCGTCATAGTACTCAATTGCGCGCAAGAAGCCGGCGACAAGATTGTTCCGCGTAAGGTCGTGGATTTGTCGGTACTCCATGTATATGTCGGCTTCATCGAGGAGCATGATGGCGTCCCATCGCCGGGCAGTCTTGAACCACCGACGTAGGTTGTTCTCGACTTCTCTTGGTTCAACACCGATGTCTGCACATGTTACCGAGAGCAAAGGGCGTTTGACTTGATGCGCGATGCATTCAGCGGTGTATGTTTTGCCTACGCCAGGTTTGCCGTGAAGGAGGAAGACGAGACCTTTGCCCTTGTTTTCAATGTAGTCGGCTGTCCATGGAGTTGGGCGCGCAGCTGAACCTCCTTCTTTCGGCTTTCCCTCGCTCTTTTTGGAGAGCTGTTGTTCAACGAACATTCGCGACAGGTCTTTAAGCATGTCTTTGTAGTGGCTCTTCAGTACGAGACCGTCTATCAAGCCAAGATCCCATTTTGGTTCACTGAAACCGTCGATGAACAGTAATTCTACACAACTCAAATCAATATGTTGTCTGGGGCGGCCTAGGATCGTGCTAACTCACTCCACTCCCGAATTCCGAGGATGAACGCCCATGTTGAGCGATTGCAGATAAAGTATTGATGGTGCGTCAACCCCGTAGTCTTCTTGAGCTCAATTTTCTTGTATGCTTCAAATTTAGCCGGTCTAGTGCGTTCTGTTTCCATAGCACAACATCGATCGCAGTTGCAGAGTGGGAGCGCAGAGGGTTTCTGATCGACAGTCTCGTCAGTTTCTTCGTAAGCAAGTTCCAAATCTTCCTGTTCTTTGCCGGGGTCCACCATGACGTATCCCTTGTACTATGAGAGAAATCAGCAATGGGTGTTGGAAGAAATGATAGAAAAACTTACCGGTAAGCGTGGCCAGGAATCTCCCTCGCCGTCATAGTACATGCACCTTTTCTGGCGGAGTCTGTAATAGGCAGTACCTCGCTTGACAAGCTCCGTGTATCTGTTCTTGTGGTCGGGGTGATACTTGCAAGGGAAGATGCTCAATTCCGTAATAGGCTTCTCTCCGTGAAATCGCGTGAGGAAGTATTTATCTCGATGAGGTCGGATCTCGTGTTCATGGCCATCTAGATTCCACAGATCGACGCTGTATTCATTCCATGACTGATTTATGATCCTGAAAGAGACTTGTGAGATGACATAAGGCTCCTGAGACCCATTGTCGTCTTCATCGTAGTAAACGTCCGTCCCAGGTGGGAACAGGAGCCAGAGCATCCCAAAGGAGGCTTTTGGAATATCCTGCTCCCAACGAGCATGTTCCTTATTGATCTCGTCTCGGAGCTCTCTTTCCATGAATTCTAGCAGATAACCCAAGTGCTCGTACGTGTCATGTACTTCACAGTCATCTGCAATTCGCCCGACAGCGTCAGGATGGAAGCTGGCGCGGAATCGCTCAAGAGGTTCCCAATGGTGGGCCAGGATTGCATAGGGCTTATAGATGTCTACCGGGGACCCTGCAAGTGTTTGATTTGGGTAGTAGTTGACAACAGATTGCAGTGCATTGACGACTGCCCGGGAGTAGATGCGAATGTACTGATTTCCACCCCATTGTACTGAAGGTGTTCGGTCGGAACTGCTGAGCTCTGTGCCTTTTTTTGCGTCATGCTCATGCTTCCGAGTATCTTTTGTTTCAGTGGTGTAATTAACATCCACTATGTCGAAGATGGGCCCATCGTGGACCACTCGGTGTTTTTGGGAATTGTTGTCCTTTGTTACGTCCTTCGTATAAATCACTGAATGGTCGTTCCAAGACTGATATTCTATTCTATGGCAGACTTTGGATGCGTTGACGAAACTCTCCTCTTGGGGTAATGGTGGATAAAATTCTGGAGATGTCCCTTCGAAGGCGACCTACGAACGAATTAGACATTGCAAAGTTTCCATCCATCTCATTGCTTACGGGTTTATCCAGCATCTCATCTTCTTCGACAGATGCCGTGTGTGAGAAGAAAGATGATGAATGGTCAATATCATCTGGGCTGAGGCCTGACACAAGTGTCGATGTACTTCCTTCGATAAGAGCGCTGCGGATGTTGCCTTGCAACATAGCCATTGTAATGCTAGGCAGAGAAGGCTAGATCACGGATGAGCCAGAGGACTGAGCTAGACCGATTGCCTGATTGTTGCTATGGCAGGTGCGGTGCACGCTTGCAACAGAACTCTTATATTTCGCTCTCATCATTTCTTGGCCTATCCCTTTTAAGGTCGATGATCTTATCTTTCCCAACCTGATGAGTTTTTCCCTTCGCTCCCGTGTGTCACACTTGCGCAGAGGACTGCAGCCAATGAAAGGAAACACCAGAAGCACCATCTCCTGGTCATGCTGACCGTTCGTACCTCCGTATTACGCAAAGGATAATGTTCTGTACCCAACTCCGCTCGAGCTTGACCGGTAGGCTGAAAATCCATTCTGAATGTTTGATGGAATCGGGCTTAATAGCTGGGCCTGACTCTTCAACAATAAAATAATATGTTATGGAAGAATACCGAACGTTCGTGGCCAGTAGCCTGGTACGCAGTTACTCGAACAGTTTGAAAGATCCCACTCGTTCATCTCGTCCATCGAGCCCCTCTCGAGCAATTGCCGAACGGTCTTTCAATGAAGAGGTGGATCAAGATGACCACTTTAGCGAGCTATTGTGCATTACAAGATCAAGGTGAAGTAAATCGCTCCGTGTTGGAATAACGATAGCTAAGCCTTTTAAAGCCAAAGCAATTCCAGATCATTGAATGCGCAATGCGAAAATCTCAAGATAGCGACGGCCCAATTCGAAGCGCTGCTAGACGATAAGATCCCGGGGTCTGGACGCACAAAAGCGCTCTCGTGGTCGACCTTGACACAGAGTATATCGCACGCGAAGTCGCAATACGAACGAAAGGCGAAAAAAGGCCCCCAAATCAAGAACCGCTTCCACGCGGTGTGCGAAGTTATGCAAAACCACTCGAATATGCTCAAAATTCTGCCACAAGGCGATATGTATACTTCGCTCCTATCTGGATCGGTAGAAACCATTGTGCAGGTGAGCCTAATAACCAGGTCTATTAGTACAAGAACCACTCATAACCTGAATTAGGCATCGGTAAATCATGAGCAAGTTGGAGAACACTTTGCAGTCGCCTGGAAGGAGATTGATAGGATAGTTGCCGCCACAAGACGAGAGTTGACCGAGTTCCCAGCGCCATTTCTGCTAGAACTTGGTATCGAATTGTGCTGCAAGATATTGGAGTTTGTGACGTTCTTCTTCTCGTGGTATACGCAAAAGGGACACAAGAGATTCCTCGCCTCCTTTAACGAAGGCTTGTCGAAAGACTACCAGCCCATACTAGACGAGGTCAGACAAATCTCAAGTTTCATGCAAAGAGGCTTCCAGCTCTGTATGGCAAAGAACGAACGAAGACAGGGCATTAATTTCGCGCGTTACTTCCATGAAGTGGAACAGTTCCAGCAGAAAGACAGGTGGTCAAGAGATGAAGAACAATGGAAAATGCAGCATCGTGCACAGGAAGCATACAACAAGATCCTAAGCGAAGAAACTCGAAACCATCTTGCGAACATGTCGCAGCAGCTGGAAAATATGCTGATTGAGCGTTGCGGAAAGGGCATCAAACAGATCTTGAGTCGTGAAGCATACCATTTTGTTGCTGAAGGATACGACAATGGTCCAACGCATGCAACTACGTCTTCGTTGGTGAGCATCGAGGAAGAGCACCAAGTAGAGAGCCAACCGCCACAAGATTCCACTAGCGTTTCAACAAAGGCCGAATTGAACAAGGCATCTAGGGTTTTGGATCCATTCTTCGACTACAAGCACATAGACGCCTCAACGCCCAACATCGAGTGCTTCATAGAACTCGAGGTCGTGCAGCGGCTCCAGTACTGGAATTCGGATATTTCATCCTCAATCTTAGGCATATGTGGACCAGCTTCGATCTCTCAGGATGGCCCGGCGAGGTTGATGGCTTCAAACTATGTCAGAGCAGCCCATGCCGCTGGTATTCCTTGCATATCGTTCTTTTGTGAGAAGTCCGCCCAAGTCCCGCCTGAAAATAGAGCTCGAGAAACGATAGGAACAGTAGCCATGATGTACGCTCTGATCAAGCAGCTTATACTGTATCTGCCTCCAGAGTGGTCAGAGGCTGCTGTTATGGTCAAGGACGACTTTGAAGCGTTGGATGGCACACTCGCGACATGGACAGAGGCTCTTTCGGTCTTTCGAAAGCTTCTGGACTTGTCTAAGCCACCGGTTCTGCTGATTGTCATTTATGGCTTGCAAGAGTTGGACCATAATGCGACCAAGGCCCGTCTCGGCCTGTTTCTGGACCTCTTAAGAGACGTAATGTCAGATCGATCGCGGATAGTCAAAGCCTTATTAGTGACAGCTGGGATATCTGAAGTGGTCTACACAGGATTGGGAGTTGACGAAATTTGTGATATGAACAGAGGGAGCGCAGCTCACAGTCCTGGTCGAGCGCGAAAAGGAAGGGCAAGCATGGGTGGGGTGAAGTTTTGAAGACATCGAGAAGCGCGGCAGTCAAACTTCGACGCTATTTAGCTCTACTACTGCAATCATCTACTGTATGCTGTCCTCGTCGGCGCCCATGAGCTTGATAATCCCTTCCCCTCGCGAGCATTTCCAGCTTACTCAATTTCAATCTTCACCGAAATACTCCCCTTCTTCGTCTGCACCACAATCTGATCATGATCGTACGCAATATCCTCCCTCGTCGTATCCACCAACTTCGACCTCGGAAGGACCTTCATCGCCATAAGCGCCCCCATGACGTAAAGTTCGCAATAAGCCAAACTACACCACTTGTTAGCTCAACTCTCCACAAAACATTCCATCACCCCATCGAAGAATTGACTTACTCCATACCAATACACACCCTCGACCCCTTCCCAAACGCAATCAACCTCTTCTGCAGCCCCCAATTCTGACTGCCATTGTCATTGAGCCAGCGCTCCGGAATAAATTCATCCGGATCTGGAAACAATTGCGTGTCCCAGTGGTTGATCATGCTCGTCATGCCGATGGGCGTGCCGCGCGGGATGACCCACTGCTGGAAGTGCAGGTCCTCGGTAGGTGCGATGCGCGCGCTGCGGTGCGAGACGCCGGGCATCATGCGCAGGCATTCTTGCAGGATGGCCCAGAAATACGGGATTTGTTCGAGGGCGACCCAGGAGAGGGTGTTGGGGGTGAGGTTGGCGGCAGAGAGGTCGCGTCTTAGGCGGGCGTAGATTTCGGGGCGGGAGAGGAGGTGGTAGGATAGGACTGTTAGGATGGCCTGGATGGTACGAGGTTAGTATGTTGTAGATTTAAAGGGAGGAGGGGTATGTACGGCAGTTGTTTCGGTCCCTGCGAGGAGGAAATTGAAGCCTTCGCCGTTGAAGCGGTATTTCTCCTCCTCGGTGAGCCCTTTTTCGCCAATGACTTGTGCAAACACGCGTCCGTTTCCCGGATTTTTGAGCGCGGCAGCAATGTATCCCGGGATCGTGACGTTCATGACCTTGAAGATAGCCCGGACGTCTTCGCCCAGATAGTCTGCCATGAAGGGAAGGAGGTTTGCCATCTTGCGACCGAGAGCGTTATGCCGCATCATATACGCGCTTTTGAAGAACGAATCAGTCCAAGTCGCGAGATTTGGTGTCCAGCCTTCTTGAGCAACGAAGCCCATGCTTTCGCCAAAGGCGTACTGGCTGATGACATCTGCAGTGAAGCAATTAAAGGCGTCCTTGATGTCGAATTTCCCTTTACCAGCGCTCTTAAGCATTTTATCAGTAGTCAGCTGCGCGAATTCATGGACTTCATTTTCGAGTTTGAGCATCTGTTGGCGGGAGAAGAACTTCGCCAGTGGTGCTCTACGCACACGATGTAAATCATGCTCAACTGTACTGAATCCCGTGACGCTAACAGGCCCAGCGCCGCCAGTGTTGAGTTGATGAATCCATTTGTTTCTCGGGCGACTAGAGCCAGCGTATATTTCGTCGGTGAAGGATGGGTCAGAGCAGTGTAATTCGTCCGGGTTGATCCTATGCATACAATGTGAGACTCTTCCTTATACTTATGGCAGAGCACTATAGGTCGTTGTAACATACCTCACAATCGGACCGTATTGGTCGTGCATCTGCTTAATGACTCGGCCATAGCGTCCAACACACCACCAGTCATAGTACGCTTCGTAGAGGTAAGACGCGGCTGCGATCTTTGGTCCAGGAAAATGTACCAGTGGATGCAAAGGCGAGATGTTGTATAGGGCGATCACAACGCGATATCCAATCCATAAAGCGAAGAGCCAGAAGATGTTCGAGACTGAAAACATGGATGCAAGACCCTGCGAGATAGCTGCAGCAGAGTACTCCATATTGCCCATAGTAAATCGCTCGACCTCACAAACCGAGAAAAAGAAGTCAAGACAATCTCATAGCGAAATTTACTATGAGCACCATGGTTATCATGCAGCCCTAGATCCTTCGTGGAATCTGTTCCTACGCTTGTTGTACGCCCTGTCCTCGTATGTGGTAGTCTCATCCACATCTGCCGACTAAGGTTCTGTAAGCGCAATACAGAACTGCTGTCATTGGGTGTGGCATCCTCACGGTGAGCAAGGTGAGGCTACGCGGCAGTGCGTGCTGGGAAAAGTGCATGGGTTGAAGTGGGTTGAAGTGGGCCGAGTGGAGTCTGCCAGGTTCATGTGGACTATCCTTGCGGGCAACCTGCCTGTTCAAGTGAGCGGCATGGGGAACACGCCAAACGCGTCAGGGTACGATTGGCAAACGTGGTGACAAGGTTTTGGTAGAATGGTATTTGTTGATGGAATGGTGTTGCAAAGAGGGGAAATTACTGGCTGCACTACTAGAAGATGTGCTTTCTACACCGATGTAGGTGTACTGTGTCGCGGAGGTACAACGTATCTTCCTTCATCTCACGAACATGTTAGACACGTGCTGATCAATGGTTTGTCATTACAAGCAGAAGGCTTTAAGATGCGTTTCAAGGTGTGTTTTTTTCGTATTTACAAAATAGAGATTACAATGCGGTCTAACAATGCCAGACATATCCAGAACCATCAAGAACGATGGCCAAATGAAAACCTCAACACGCAAACCATGCTATCAAAGGACACCATGCCACGAGGGCGGACAAACATCAAGCTCTTACAACAAGATCATAGCCATACCGGAAGCCATGGCTCCGAGAACGTAGATGCCCATGCCGAATGAGCCAATGCTGAACGAAGGCACCGAGAGACCTGCAGCGGCACCGGCAGCGGCACCGGCAGAGCCGGAAGCAGCCGCACCAGACGCACCAGCCTGGGCACCACCGCTGACAACGCCGGTACCCTGAGCACCAGCAGCCTGGAGCAGAGTAGCGCAGCCAGAGGCAGAAGGAGTGGCGACAGCGGCCTTGGTGGTAGCCTTGCCCTTGAAGCCGCAGCCATTGGAGACAGCCTTGGCATAGGCGTTGACGGCGAAGGAAAGCTGGTCCTTGGCGGAGCACATGCCGTACGCACCGTAAGGACCGGAGGTAGCGTTCTTGTTGATGCCCTGGCAGTACTGGCCCTTCTTCTCACCACAGATGAAGCCGAACATGTCGCCGAAGTCCTTCTCTTGGACGTTGTCTGCAACAACGCAGCTGAGGGTCTCAACCATGCAGGAACAGAGAGGAGCATTGGCCGAAGGAGGAAGAGGGTCAGACTTGGTCTTCTCACTTGCCTTGGGTGATCTTTGGGGCAGGTCGCAGCAGCGGTGTTGGGTAGGGTTGTACTCGGACATTCTTGACGCCGACGGGAGTGGCCTTGGCGATCTCCTTTGGAGAGATTCTCGAAGTCCTTGTTGGTGGAAACCTTGCCGTTGTTGATGGAGGCGAGACCGAACTTGTTCTCCTCTTCGAAGTACATGTAGACAATACCACCAGACCAGACACCGGTCATTTGCTTGCCGTAGAGGGCGCCAACCTCAGTGAACAGACGAGGGCGGGGAGTGTTGCAACCGTACTCAGCGAAGAAGACGGGAACGTTGTACTTCTCGAACTCCTTGGTACGGACATCAAAGCCAGACTCTTGGAATGAAGAGTCACCGCACCAAGAGTAGATGTTGTAACCCCAGAAGTCGATGGCATCCTCCTTGTTACCGCAGTCGAAGTACGCGGACAAGTTCTCACGGATATCAGCGTCGTCGTTGGTAGCATAACCAACACCGACGGGGCGGTAGTTCTTGCTCTTGATGTAGGCCTTGGTGTCACGTACAGCCGCCTTCACGAAAGCGCTGGCAATAGTGTTGTTTGGCTGGTTGGAAACCTCGTTACCGGCGAAGAAACCGAGGGTGTTGTCGTACTTCATAAGCTCGTCCACAACCTGCGTGTAGCGTTCGTAAAGTGTGGTAGTCCAACCAGGGTCATCACGAATGATTGAGTTCTTGGGCTCAGACAAGTCCGCAACAACGTAGATGCCAGCATCAGCGAGCGCGTTCATGCAGGCCTTGTGGTCCTTTGAGGGATCGATGGCATAGACACGGATTGTGTTTGTCTGGATCTTCTTCAGGTACTCGATGTCGCGCTTGCATGCTGTCGCGTCGGCGAGCGGGTCGGTGATCTGGATGGTGCTCTCGGCCGATTGGGTGGTGTTGGAGTTGATTTCCTCTGCTTCATGTGAGCGTTTGACAGAGTGTCAGGGATTTGCAGCGCATACGTTGGTAGGCAACACCCTTCATGAAACTGAATAATCGTCAGTGATCGCTCAATCATGATGGTCGGGACTTTTCTTACAATTGAGTGCCATTGGTCTTGTAGAAGAACTTCTGGCCCTGAGCAGAGTTAGTGACCGCGTGCTCCCTACGCTGAACCACGGCATACCTTGATGACGATCGGGTCAATGGCGGCCTGGGCACCGACAAGAAGCGCGGCTGCAGCAAAGAGTCCGCGCATAGTGATAGCTGTTGAGTAAGACTGTTCCAAGATGTTCGTTGGTGTTGGCGAGTGCTTGGTGTTGAGGCGCCGAGATGTCAGGTCTTAGGGAGTGTTTGGAAGGCTGGTTGTTTGGGAAGGAGCGTGATGCAACAGCAGGCAAGGCTGTATGCAAAAAAGGATATTAACGGGAAAGTAAAGACCGACTGATAAAACGTGAAAAACCACTGTAGAAACAACTCTGAGGCAGCAGAGGTGAAAGAGCGTGAGGTCGTTCAAGCATTCGCCCAAGAAGGATCGGCGAAGGTTGTCATCCAACCCCTGACACTAACCCAGTTTCACAAATGTGGCTCGGGTCCGCCTTGGCTTCCCATTCAGCGCTTGCAGTGTGCATTTTAGGCTGCTGAGGAATGCCACCCTATGATTCTAAATGCTTGGAACAATTCACAACTTTCGATTTCGATAGATAGCTACTGAGGTATTATGCTTACGGAGTGCCTGCATACTGGTGCAGCAGGATTCCAACTCGATGCGGACTGGCCGGAGGAACAGACGCAGGAACAGTGGACGCGTAAGTCAAATCTCCTGACCCCACCGAAAGCCGCTCTGCCGCGAGGTGCCGTGGATCCGCAGTTCTAAATATGATCTGTCTCATGTTCCAGAAGTCACGTTTCGCAGCCTCTGTGCTATGTCAAGCTCCCCAGAAGACGGTGCTTGGAACATTGGAAGCCTCCCACGAGCCAGCTCGAGTCACGCGCGAGGCTTTCGGTATCGCAAAGTTCCACAACAGCCACCGCGGAGGCCTCGTTACCTGAAGTGACGGAGTCCAGCTGGAACAAATTGTGGCGAAGTCGCAAGCTGCAACGCGCCATTGATCTACCACACCACTAGAGGGGAGCTGTGCGGCGTAGACTTTCGCCCTGGCCGTCGATTGGGTGCAGAACCTTCAGTCGCCGCATCAGGACATGGCGTGAGCGCTGGAAAAAGAAGCTGAGAGAAAGGCTGTGCGCTAGGAATGATCTGCAGACAGCACACGCGACCTCTCGATAGGCATGCACAGCGAGCAGGATTCGAACGATATTTGTAGCCGCGCTATGAGAGTACACCCAACACGGGCAGACGAGCCATAGCCTACCTACGTGAGACCAGGGGTTGCAGTTTGCATGCATTCGCAATCACGAATTAGTCTAACCGGCTTACACTCTAAATCCGTCGCTTTGTAACAGGGCGTAGGCCTTGAATTCAAAAAGTGGAAACAAGGCAGTCTAATATAGCTCGCATTAAGCACAATCGATGCCAGTGCGAAAGCTTGCAGCAAGTAAATTCGTCATGCAGCGGCTTTGAAGAAGTCCCTCAATCAATCCGCAGGCGTAGCCCAGGGGGCAGATTCTGCAGCAACAGGCGGCGGCGGGTGGCCCAAAGCTGGTCGGATCCTTCTCACAGATACCGCGAATGTCGAGGAGGAGGACGGTAGGAGTACGTACCTGGGTTCCGGTCACCGGTGTTGGTCCGGCGCGACTCGCCCGTCTCAACAGTTCGCTGTTGGCCATCAGCCCCCTTTGCTTTGCGACACCAAGAGCCGTTGACCAGGATGAAGCGGGAACAGCGCCACGTTGTCATTGGCTCGTGGGCGGCAGCGGTAGGGCTTTGGTGTTATCGCTATCGCTCCGTCTGCTAGCCGGCCGTCGCTGACAGGCCAATCCCTATCCTGGCCCGTCGGTTTCTGTTTGAGGATCCGCCGCCCTTTCGCCATGCGCCGTCGCTTGTCGTGGGTCGTGACGTGGATGGCAGGCGGAGGCCATGATGGACCGGGCAACGGATGCATACACAGCGCAGCCGGAGGGCAGAGAAGAGGTCATCAAGGCGAGTCGTGATTGTTCTCCAACCTCAAAGCGGACCGTGTCGTCCTGTTCGGGAGCGTCGATTATCGATATGCGGACGATCGGATCCCAGGACGATGGTTTTTTTAGAAGCTGCTGTCTGGGTCCTCAGCATGTCGCCACCGCCGACAAAGAACACATGTGAGGGCTGTGGACGCGACATGACTACCAACAATGCTGCAGAGACGATCACAGCACATCATCATAGAGTATGTAGATTCCAACAGCGCAGTGAATCCCATCGTAATGTGCATCCTGCCGTGCTGTTTTTAAAGTGGCGACTTGCAATTAGCCAGACGTGAATGCTAGCGAGGGCACCCCCATGCACACCTGGGCAGCGCTGATAGCCCATGATTGACCTAGCGCCAGAGCTTGGCGAGTGGTGCGCCTCTGGTTTTCAGGGGAAACTCCTCAAAAGGTCTTTGCCTGCCCTTTGCATTCCAACCGTCGCTCCTTCTTCCCCAACCTCTCCGACTAACCCGCCAGTTTCTTCTTCCCCTACCCTGCCTCTCGTTTCCCGTGAGGCCTCGTTGCGGAAGCCCACCAATCCAATCCGAGGGGAGAGCTGTGCTGCCCTGTTTTTTACAGTTCGCCCAGCTGCAGCAAGCGCCGATTCGCCGCGCGTCTCCTCTGGCAACCACTCCAACTACGGCTGCGTCTGCACCATCCGCTCTTTTGCATCAAAACAACCACCCCAACACCAATTCTACGGCAGGCACGATCCGGTGACTCTTGTCCCACCTCGACACGGTCGCTCCCGGGGTAAACACACCACGCCCGTTTCACACTGCCCGCCAATTGCCTCCCTCGCTCCCGCGTCAACACTCGTTCACCACCACACCCGCACGCCTGCCACCGCAGCAATTACCTCTACATCCATCTGCGGCTGCTCCAATACGAATAATTCAACTTTGTCGCGCCTAATGCCCATTGTTTGAGGTACGCACTTCCGACAGCCCGTGTTTCAGCACGCGGCTCCCGCACGTCCCTTCAGACTGTTGACAGCTTGTCTCACAGGCTCCACATCGAAATCTAATCACTCCCAAAGATGTCCGGACATCCGCAGGGAGGCCAATACGACGACGGCTACGGCCAGACTCAGCCTCAAGGCCAGCACGCCCAGCAAGGCCAGGATGGCTATTACCACGACGACCAGGCGTATGGCCAGTATCACGACGATGCTCGCGGCCATGGCCAATACCAGCAAGATGCTTATTATGATGAAAAGTGAGAAACTCCCGATTCGCACTCGATTCGCACGATTGCTAACTAGCCACAGCAGCGGTTATTACGACGGCCAGCATGGACAACAGAACGGCTATTACGACGATCGCGGTGGCCAGCAGGGTTACCAAGACGAGTATTATGACAACCAGTACTACGACCAAGGAGGCGCCCAAGAGGGTTACGGCCAGCAACCTCGCCGCCGCCCTCACGACTCCGAGGAAGACTCGGAAACCTTCAGCGACTTCACAATGCGTTCTGACGTCGCTCGGGGCGCCGACATGGACTACTACGGCCGTGGCGACGAGTCTCGCTACAACAGCTACGGCGAAGGCATGAACCGCGGTTACCGACCACCCTCGTCTCAGGTCTCATATGGTGGCAACCGATCATCAGGCGCTTCCACGCCCATCTACGGCATGGACTACCAAAATGCCCTCCCCGCTGGCCAGCGCTCGCGAGAGCCGTACCCCGCATGGACTGCTGAAGCCCAGATCCCTTGCACCAAGGAGGAGATCGAGGACATCTTCCTCGACCTCACCGCCAAATTCGGTTTCCAGCGTGACAGCATGCGCAACATGTACGACCACTTCATGACGCTCCTCGACTCCCGAGCGTCTCGCATGTCACCAAACCAGGCTCTTCTGTCTCTCCACGCCGACTACATCGGTGGCGAGAACGCCAACTTCCGCCGCTGGTACTTTGCCGCTCATCTCGACTTGGACGATGCCGTGGGCTTTGCCAATATGAACCTTGGAAAGGCGAACCGCAGGACTCGCAAGGCCCGCAAGGCAGCGAAGAAGAAGGCTGGTGAGAACCCAGATAACGAGCAAGAAACTCTTGATGCCTACGAGGGCGACAACAGTCTTGAGGCCGCCGAGTATCGCTGGAAGACGCGCATGAACCGAATGTCGCAGCACGACCGTGTGCGCCAGATTGCTTTGTACCTCTTGTGCTGGGGTGAGGCCAACCAGGTGCGCTTCATGCCGGAGTTGCTTTGCTTTATCTTCAAGTGCGCCGACGACTACCTCAACTCACCGGCTGGTCAAGCTCAAACCGAGCCCATTGAGGAGTTCACCTACCTGAACACCATTATTACACCGCTGTACCAGTACTGCCGTGATCAAGGTTATGAGATTCAGGACGGCAAATACGTTCGTCGTGAGCGTGACCACTCCTCTATCATTGGTTACGACGACATCAACCAGCTTTTCTGGTACCCCGAAGGTCTCGAGCGCATTGTGTTCGAGGACAAGTCTCGCATTGTCGACCTGCCTCCCGCTGAGCGATACGCGAAGCTCAAGGATGTACTATGGAAAAAGGTCTTCTTCAAGACATACTACGAGCGCCGCTCTTGGTTCCACATGATTGTCAACTTCAACCGTATTTGGGTCATCCATTTGACAACTTTCTGGATGTACACTGCCTACAACTCGCAACCGGTCTACACAAAGAAATACGAGCAACAGATCGGCCAAACCCCACCCAAGGCGGCTGTCCTTTCTGCCGTCGCTCTTGGCGGTACCATAGCCTGCATAATCCAAATCGCCGCCACCTGTATCGAATGGTGTTACGTCCCTCGTAAATGGGCTGGTGCTCAGCACTTGACCAAGAAGCTTTTCTTCCTTCTCGCTGTATTCGCCGTCAATCTTGCACCCAGTGTGTACATCTTCGGTCTCGATAAGCAGATCGGCACTATTCCGAATATTTTGGGAGGTGTTCAATTTGCTATTGCCTTGGTCACCTTAGTCTTCTTCTCGGTTATGCCACTAGGTGGTCTGTTTGGTAGCTACTTGACGCGCAACTCTCGCAAGTACGTCGCAAGTCAGACGTTTACCGCAAGCTACCCACGTCTCAAGGGCAACGACATGTGGATGTCTTATGGTCTATGGGTACTGGTCTTTGCTGCGAAGCTGTCTGAGTCCTACTTTTTCTTGACTCTGTCGATCAAGGATCCTATCAGGATCTTGTCCCACATGAAGAAGCCAGCTTGTCTAGGCGATGCCATCATTGGCGATATCCTTTGCAAGTACCAGCCACGAATTTTGCTCGGTCTCATGTACTTCATGGACTTGATTCTGTTCTTCTTGGACTCCTACCTATGGTACATCATCGCCAACATGTTGTTCTCCGTATCTCGGTCCTTCTACCTCGGTGTTTCCATCTGGACTCCCTGGAGGAACATCTTCTCCCGTCTGCCAAAGCGTATCTACTCAAAGGTCTTGGCCACTACCGACATGGAGATCAAGTACAAGCCCAAGGTCCTCATTTCCCAGATCTGGAATGCCATCGTCATCTCCATGTACCGCGAGCATCTCCTTGCCATTGACCATGTCCAGAAGCTCCTTTACCACCAGGTGCCATCTGAGCAGGAGGGCAAACGCACTCTCCGCGCACCGACGTTCTTCGTGTCCCAGGAAGATCATTCATTCAAGACCGAGTTTTTCCCCGCCCAGAGTGAGGCTGAGCGCCGTATCTCTTTCTTCGCTCAGTCGCTTTCTACGCCTATTCCTGAGCCTCTCCCGGTCGACAACATGCCTACCTTCACCGTCATGATTCCTCACTACGCCGAGAAGATTCTTCTCTCGCTCCGTGAGATCATTCGCGAGGATGAGCCTTACTCTCGTGTCACCCTCCTGGAGTACCTGAAGCAGCTCCACCCTCACGAGTGGGACTGTTTCGTCAAGGACACGAAGATTCTTGCTGATGAGACTTCGCAATTCAATGGTGATGACGAGAAGGGCGAAAAGGACACCGCTAAGAGCAAGATCGACGATCTCCCCTTCTACTGCATTGGTTTCAAGTCTGCCGCCCCAGAATACACCCTCCGAACACGTATCTGGGCTTCCCTTCGATCTCAGACTCTGTACCGCACCATTTCTGGTTTCATGAACTACAGCCGTGCGATCAAGCTCCTTTACCGCGTTGAGAACCCCGAGGTCGTCCAGATGTTTGGTGGAAACTCTGACAAGCTCGAGCGTGAGCTTGAAAGAATGGCCAGGCGCAAGTACAAGATTTGTGTCTCTATGCAGCGTTACGCCAAATTCACCAAGGAGGAGCGCGAGAACACCGAATTTCTCCTCCGTGCCTACCCCGATCTGCAGATTGCATACCTCGACGAGGAGCCGCCTGCCACTGAGGGCGAAGAGCCACGCATCTACTCTGCTCTCATCGACGGACACTCCGAGATTATGGACAATGGCATGCGTCGCCCCAAGTTCCGCGTCCAGCTTTCTGGCAACCCTATTCTCGGTGACGGCAAGTCTGACAACCAGAACCACTGCATTATCTTCTACCGCGGCGAGTACATCCAGCTTATCGATGCTAACCAGGACAACTACCTGGAAGAGTGTCTGAAAATCCGTAGTGTCCTCGCCGAGTTTGAGGAAATGACTACCGACAACGTCTCGCCTTACACTCCCGGTATCCCGAACCCTAACTTCAACCCTGTCGCCATTCTCGGAGCCCGTGAATACATTTTCTCTGAGAACATTGGTATCCTCGGTGATATCGCTGCTGGTAAGGAACAGACATTCGGTACCATGTTCGCTCGTACTCTGGCTCAAATCGGTGGTAAACTCCATTACGGTCATCCTGATTTCCTCAACGGTATCTTCATGACCACTCGTGGTGGTGTTTCCAAGGCTCAGAAGGGACTGCACTTGAACGAAGATATTTACGCTGGTATGAACGCTCTACTCCGTGGCGGCCGCATAAAGCACTGCGAATACTACCAGTGTGGTAAGGGTCGTGATCTTGGTTTCGGCTCCGTTCTCAACTTCACCACCAAGATTGGTACTGGCATGGGCGAACAGATGTTGTCCCGCGAGTACTACTACATGGGTACTCAGCTGCCTCTCGACCGCTTCCTGTCCTTTTACTACGCCCATCCTGGTTTCCACGTCAACAACATGTTCATTATGTTGTCGGTGCAGTGCTTCATGTTCGTTCTTCTCAACCTCGGTGCCCTCAACCACGAGACCATTCTCTGCCAGTTCGACAAGGACATTCCTGTCACCGATCCTCAATGGCCCAACGGTTGCGCAAACTTGGTCCCTGTATTCGACTGGGTCACTCGTTCTATTGTGTCCATCTTCATCGTGTTCTTCATCTCTTTCATCCCTCTTACGGTGCAAGAGTTGACAGAACGTGGTTTCTGGCGCGCTGCAACCCGTCTGGCTAAGCACTTCTCTTCTGGATCGCCTTTGTTCGAAGTTTTCGTCACTCAGATTTACGCAAACGCCCTCCAAACCAACTTGTCTTTCGGTGGTGCTCGCTACATTGGTACTGGTCGTGGATTTGCCACTGCCCGTATCCCCTTCGGTATCCTGTACTCTCGATTCGCCGGACCATCCATCTACCTTGGAGCTCGATCTCTCATGATGTTGATCTTCGCCACTATCACCGTTTGGGGACCTTGGTTGATCTACTTCTGGGCGTCCCTGCTGTCACTGTGCTTGGCTCCCTTCATCTTCAACCCCCACCAGTTCTCGTGGGACGACTTCTTCATCGATTACAGGGAGTACCTACGCTGGTTGTCTCGTGGCAACACTCGTTCGCACAGTGCTTCATGGATTGGATACTGCCGCCTGTCGCGTACGCGTCTCACCGGTTACAAGCGCAAGGCTCTCGGAGACCCAACCGCCAAGCTCTCTGGAGATGTTCCACGTGCGGCCTTCACCAACATCTTCCTTAGCGAAATTATTGGCCCGCTTGTCCTCGTCGCAATCACCATCATCCCATACCTTTTCATCAACGCTCAGACTGGTGTAAACGATGAGCGCGACTCGTCAAACGAAAAGCAGGGTATTGGCAACCCCAGAAAGTCTGGTGCTCTTGTCCGTATCGGATTGATTGCCCTTGGACCTGTCGCCATCAACGCCGGTGTCTTGCTTGGCTTCTTTGCCCTCGCATGTTGTGCTGGTCCTCTGCTCAGCATGTGCTGCAAGAAGTTCGGTGCCGTCCTTGCTGCCATCGCTCACGCCATCGCAGTCATCATGCTCATGGTCTTCTTCGTTGCCCTGATGCTCTTGGAGGGTTTCAGCTTCCCCAGGGCTCTTGCTGGCATGATTGCAGTGGTTGCCATTCAGCGATTTGTCTTCAAGCTTATCATCTCGCTTGCACTTACCCGAGAGTTCAAGAGCGACACCTCCAACATCGCGTGGTGGACCGGAAAGTGGTACACCATGGGATGGCACACCATCTCTCAGCCTGGCCGTGAGCTTCTTTGCAAGATTACGGAGCTCGGCATGTTCGCCGCCGATTTCATCCTCGGTCACGTCTTGCTCTTCTTCATGCTGCCAATCTTGCTCATCCCATATGCCGACAAGTTCCACTCGGTCATGCTCTTCTGGCTACGACCCAGGTATGTTCCACCCCTCGCCTTTCCTTTGATTATCGCTAACATGAACCAGCCGACAAATCCGTCCTCCTATCTACTCGATGAAGCAGACCAAGTTGCGAAAGCGCAGAGTCATCCGCTATGCCATTCTCTACTTCTTCCTGCTCATCATCTTCCTTGTCCTCATCGTTGGTCCCATTGTCGCTGGCAGGTTCCTTACCTTGTCATTCCTCAAGGATCTGCCCATGGAAATCATGCAGCCGACCGGTTTCAGCAACAACGATACCAAGTCAACACCCACTGGCTCATGTGTTCAAGGCAAGTGCCCCGAATACCAAGGTGGCGGTGCCACTGGTGGAGGCGGTGGTGGCGATGGTGGACAGGCAGCAGAGACGACGGATCCGGCAGCTCGTTTCCGCCGATACATGGCCTACTAAAAGTACGATGATTTGTCGGTGGACAGTTGTCCCTATCTTGCGTTGTACAACACAGGGGGATCACGAGCATGGTGACTTCGAAAGTCCCATTATGATTGTAATATCCAGCATATCATTTTTCCTTTCCTTTTGGTGTCGGGGCGGAACGATCCCTACCTCGACTTTCTCTCTTTTTGAAACCTACACCCGGCAGAAGGGTTGGGTTGATTGCACATATACTACGCTGGGTTTTTTGGGTTGACACGGCGAATATGTTAGAAGAGAGCGAATTGCATACAGATAAATATATGGATGTCTTAATGCCAACTATTGTTCTACATTTCCATGTTCATCATCCTTGGTGTCTCGGTCGTGAAAAGATATAGTGGACTCGCAGGGTATGCGCTGTAGTCAGACACGCGAGAAAGTGAAACGAGTGATTGCAGGGTGCTGACGTCTTGGGCTTGACCTCCGCGCTTCGCCGCAGACCCCCGAAACTCGATGTTAGAATTGTTGTCTACCACCACCACTCTCTAGCAACCCTGCCACTCCTTTGCCGCCATGGATCTACACGAAGTACAAGATGCAACCGCGCGTTTCTTTAACGACGTGAACGCGCAGTTCCAGCGCATCCCCGGTTCCGCCATCGCCGTGCGCTACATCAAGTCCAGCTACCAGAACGACCCCGTGCGAAGCGCAATTGAGCTGTTCTTGTTCCTCTTCGCTGTCAGGTACTTGCTTGCGCCCAAGTATAGTACACAGAAGAAGGTGCAGCTTACGGACGCGGTATGTTTTGCAGGAGTGGTAGAAAGTGCTCGCTGACCGCTGGAATAGGAGATTGATGAATTGGTCGAGGATTGGACGCCTGAACCACTTGTCGCGCCGCCGACTGCGCATGAGGAACTGGATAATGAGAAGAGGCCTGTTATTGTGGGGTATGAGTCTTGGGATCCTTGGAGAAGGCGTGAGGGTGGAAATGCTGACGCTTGTACAGCCCGACTGGACCGAAATCGAAGCTTTCGAATGGCCGTACCGTTATGAATCTCGCATCGTACAACTTCTACAACTTCGTCGCAAACGAGTCACTCAAAGAGAAGGCTATTCAGACTCTTCGCACATACGGTGTAGGACCTTGTGGTCCTCCTGGGTTCTACGGCACACAGGATGTACACATGAAGACGGAGGCAGATGTAGCAGCACATCTTGGGGTTCCCGCATGTATCATCTACGCGCAGTCGTTCTCTACCATTTCCAGCGTCATTCCATCGTTCTCCAAGCGTGGAGACATCATCGTCGCGGACAAGGCGGTCAATTATGCAGTCAGGAAGGGTATGCAGATTAGTAGAAGCACTATCCGGTGGTACGAGCATAACGACATGGAGGACTTGGAGAACGTGTTGAAGAAGGTCGTCAAAGAGCAGGCGAAGAAGCCTCTCACACGACGATTCATCATTACCGAAGGACTGTTTGAGAACATTGGTGATGTGGTCAACCTGCCCAAATTGGTATGTTCAAGACACCCCAAGATCGCAAGCACTCTTTCAACGTGACTATTTGCTAACTGCTGAAAAGGTGGAACTCAAGCTCAAGTACAAGTTCCGCCTCATCCTCGACGAAACCTGGTCCTACGGCGTGCTCGGCCGCACCGGTCGCGGCGTCACGGAAGCCCAGAACGTCGACGCAGCCGAAGTCGACATGATCATCGGCTCGCTATCCGGTCCTCTCTGCGCAGCTGGCGGTTTCTGCGCCGGCAACGAAGAAGTCGTAGAGCACCAGCGCATTTCCTCCGCATCGTACACATATTCCGCCGCTCTTCCCGCTTTACTCTCGACGACTGCTAGCGAGACCATTTCGCTGCTGCAAGAACAACCAGATATTCTGATGACATTGAGGGAAAACATCAAGGCTATGCGCGCACAACTGGACCCCAGGAGTGACTGGGTGAAGTCGCAGAGTGCGAGCGATAATCCAATGCTGCTGCTTACGTTCAAGCCTGAAGTTGTCGAGGCAAAGAAGCTCAGCGTGGAAGATCAGAACCAGATTCTCCGCGATGTTGTTGACGAGGTAAATACGTCCACTCCCCCTTTCGCACCTCCTGCCACTAACACATGGTTGTAGTGTCTAGCGAACGGCGTCTTGATCACGCGCCTCAAAGCCTTCCCTCTGGGCCTCGGAGTTAACCCACGAGACGCGGGGTGGCAGCCTCAGCCTAGCCTGAAGGTGTGTGTCACCAGTGGGCTGACGAAGAAGGAGACGGAGAAGGCGGGGACGGTTATTAGACATGCGATTACGAAGATGATTAGTAGGAGGAAGTAGAAGACGGCATGTTGGGAAGCGTTCGGGTGGCACGATGCATTGGGAGGTATGATGGTGAATTGAGCTTCTTTGTATAGATATTGGAAAGTAGATGTTCGACGTAATGTTAATACTGAATACGACATGAAAGATGCCTATTGGCTGTGTGCCTTCTGCCACCATGTGAGAGTATGTCGGAACGCAACATGGCCATCGTGCTGTTGTGACAAAATATGACGTCACGAAGACGCTGGAATCGAGAAGTGTCTGCATATGCGGACTTGTGCGAAATTGTTATCGTATTTATTCTTGAATCCGGTTCCTGGTGTTGTTGTTGCCGCGGCCAACCATCGCAATTAGCCAGCCACTTTCCCATCCCAGCCATCGTGTTATGCGGAACATCAAGCCGAGTCCAATTCTACTACCAAACCTCCTATCGTACGACTAGGACTCTGTACGTTCTTCACTACAATCGCATTACCTTCGCACATCTGCGCCGTGTAAAAGCGCACCTCTGCAACCTCGGCAGCACGCTCGCTACACGACAGACGTCATACGCCTGCGCCCCCGTACGCTCCCCACGGACTCGAAGACCAGCGCCGCAAGCCCTTCGCACGGATTAGACAAGAGCCTGGAGAAACAAGGAACGCAAGCCAAAAGCGCCAAGTGTGTACGCGCATTGAGCGGATAAACGGCAACGTGCATTTGCAGGGCAGGAGGCTCAACACCCACGCCCAGTCCAAGACATCGACCAGCAGAAACAACGACTGCGCACACGACGACGTACCTCGCACCAGTCGCATCCCTACACACACACACAATGGCGCGCGCAGGCCACTCCGGCACCGTCGTCGGCTCCGCCGTCGTCGTCCGCGAGAAATACTACTGGCCAGACCTACAACTGAACATCTGGACGATTGTGATGCTGGTAACGGCGGGCTTGATATTAGGCGTGAATGCGCAGTTTATGCAGATCCAGAGTCAGATGGGATTGGGGACGCCTTGGTAAGTCCATCCACCTACAACTACAAGCTGGGATGGGATGCTGACGCATTCACAGGATCATGCCTTATGGTGTAACCGTCGGCGCGCTCGCGATCTTCTTCCTCATCATCGAAATCGTCTTCATCGCCCAACGCCGCTTGCTTCCGGGCACCATGATGCTGTTGTCCTTCATCCTACTCGTGCTCTTCATCGCGGGCATCATCGGAACCGCGATACAGCTGTTCGCAGGCCCCAATATCAATAATCTGTGCAATACGTATGTGTTTAACAACGCAGCCGATGGTGTGAGTTTAAATACCTTGGCGTATTTGCAGCAGAGGAATATTTGTGAGTTTGGATTGTGCGTGTTTGAGTTGTGAGGGTAGGGCTAACGTGAGAGATAGGTCAGTGCTGGCAAGCGGAATTCGCGTTTTGGATTATTGGAACGGTGTTTTTGGTGTGGATGATGGTTATGGCCAGCCAGGTCAATTCGAATCAGTACACTTGAGTGAGAGCTGGTTTGGGTGACATGGTTGCGCAACGGCCACTGGGGGTTTTTCAATTTCTCTGTATATCCACTTTATTCTGTTTTAAGTACGTATACATGAAGACACGGCGGAGCGGAGCGGAGGCGTCAATGGTTTGTTTATGAGATACCGAAGCATGACATGATAAGGGAGGGAAGATCGGGCTTTGGAAGCGCAAGATAATGTGCATCCGGGCATATGTTGCAAGGACATGCGATTAGGCCTGATGGATAGTATATAGTTACATTAAGACATTCACACAACACTACGAAGAACCAAACAAAGCAATTGTACACAGTAGAAGAGCCCCTTGGACTTCAGTATCTAAATCAAGTCCCAAGCCTCAACACTCAAAATCTAGATAGCGCATGAATCATCAAGCAGAACCAATTCCACAATTCCATCCAATCCCAAAACCCTCTCCTATTCCCACTTCCCCATCCAGCAATCCCCTTACCCCAGCCATCTCGCTCACCGAGATGGCGAAAACGCACTAAAGGCGAACGCCACTATCTGCTGGCCTCCGCTGCGCGCCACCGGAGCACGATACGGAAGCGCTCGCTTGGAGTAAGTAATCCAGGCCACGCCGCGTCCAATTTACCAACATCAGGCTGTGCGCCAAAGTATGGCCGAAAGCAGGTTTGCCTCGACAAGAAAGACTGGGGTATGTTGGATTCCCGACCTATACATACATCGAACTCTAGAGAACTCGAGGTAACAATTTCTGGAGGCTGGAATATACTCATTCGTCGCCGACTCATCCCCCCCCCCCATCCCAAAAGCCACACGTATCTAGGTCGTTTCACATCTCCAAAGTCTCCAGCTCCTCGCGCCGTCTCCTCACCAACCACCAACGCGCGAGCTTAATTCCCGAAAACGCACCAGCCACACGTCCCGGGATCGCCCCTGGCGACGCAATCGTCGATCAGCCGTACCGCTTACTCATGTGCTGTTACAATACGACTTTGTGCGCTTGCGTGCCCCGATGGAGTCTAGCATGCCAGGAACGCCTGGTCGATCGCAGCCAATGGCGCCGACGCGAATCTTGCGCGTGTCGCGTTGCAGCGCGTCGCTTCTTTGTCTGAGCAGCGTGATTGGGTAAGGATGATGTCAAATGGCAGAGTCTAAAGCGCGGGAAGGGAGAAGGAGGGGTAAAAGTAAAAAGTATCCTGGTAGAGGATTTCCGGCTCCAGCCTTATGAGATGAGTCTTGGTTTTTTCAGGTGCGGTTTCGGAGGGGAAGGGAATGCTTGCTCGAAATGAGGGAGAGCGTGAAGGTGTGAGCTTTGCTGCAGGATGAATTGATTGATCTGCAAAAAATCACATCGTCATGGAGAGATGATGCCTGGTTAGTACTTCGCTTGCCATGTTGCTGACATCTGGTTAGCATTCCGCATGCGTGGATGGCGGACCTTGCATGCGACGATCCACAAGTAGCGTAGCCTTAGTCCCTTCTCCGGGAGCGTGTCCCGGATCGAAATACTCGTTATAGATTCGATACGAGTAAACAGATGAGAAGATGCAGCAGGTTGGCGTGGTATTGTTCAGTTTGGTAAATCTGTTTTGATTATTTGTCTATCTGATATAATGGGTTGACGTGCGCTTGCTGCACACTCACCGCTTGTGTACCCGATCGTCTGCTATGCCGTAGTGTGCTGTGCTGTGCAAACAAACAAAAAGCCAAAGAGCTACAATACAATCGCTGAATGAATTGCTCCGATATGGGTATGTGGGTAATATGTGGTACAAAGCGCTTCTGTGGCGCTGGCCGGATCTCGCCGCCGACGGGGAATGAAGCGACGATATTCAAAAAAGCGTTTAATCAAGTAGGAGACAGTGGGGCAGTCAATGCATACGGTCGCGAATAATTCTGATACCTCCTCTGAACGCCATGCTTTTGCCAGAATTGATACAAAGGGAAGTGATGTGCAGTTGCAGCGACAGGTGATGGGATGCTTTGATCGTTCAGTGTCGTGACGAGTTCGTTAATCGTCTTGTCGTGGGTGTGATGTTTCTCATGACACTAGTTCGCCTCCTAGGTCCATACCGAGGCCATCAACTTTGCCGATGTGTGCGCTCATGCGCGGACTCTCCCCAGTGGGGGGATGGAGGTTCTCAAAATTGAGACGACGTCGGGCCTCGCGGACGGCAGCGGGCGTTCTGGGTCCACCAGCAATCGGTGTGCGGTTCCAGTTTCCATTGACCTGAGCTGGGCTCGGCGACATGTTGAGAAATTCGGCAAAGTTGAGGTTGGTGGAGGGGGTCGCAAGGCCAAAGCCAGCGTATGCTGCACCACCACCAGGGGTCGACATCATGGATGAAGGCAGAGGTGTCTGCTTGGAAGGCGGCGTAGATGGTGCCAGCATCTGGTGCTTTCCCGAGTCGGCGCGGGCTGGTGTGGGGGATGTAGCGAGGTACATGAGCAAGTTGGCATCGTCGTCGCCATTCTTGCCTTCGCGGGCGGCACCGGCAGCATTGAAGCCACTTTGTCGCAGACGAGCTGAGCGAGCGACATCTGGGGGCGGTGTGCGCGGCGCTTGCGGTGGCGACAGTCGACGATGGGAGCGGTTGATTTGGAAGGATGTGATGGGCAGATCTTCGTCGTCGTCTTCGGACAGGAGGGGCGAGCGAGGATCGGGCACGGTCGATGTCTCGGATACAAAGGACAAGCTCGGCACATGTGTGCGGCCAAAACGAGCGTGTCTGCGATGGTATACGGGCGACGACTCGGGCAGCTGGAAGCTGTTCTTCCAGTTGCTGGATGCCGTCGCCGAGCGCACTTTGTTGCGGGTGTGGTTGCTGGATGCCGGATACCTCGACTGGTCCAAGCGCGGCCGCTTGCTCTGGCTGTGACTGCTGCCGGCTCGACTCGCTGAGCGACGCACATGGTCTGAAAATATGGGAGCTGCGAGTGGAGAGGAGTCGAGCACGCCAGGATGGTAGAAGCGCTCGGATACGCTCGAGGCATCCGACATTGTTTCGTTGCTGGAGCCGGGGCGCTTACGCTTGAGCTCCACATCGACGACGGGCTCAATGGCATCCAGACTGAGACTCTCCCAGCCATTCTTGATCTTGACGTTGGCCAGAGCGAGGCGGTTCTGCAGCGTGCGGGTCATCTACACAGGACAGTGTTAGCATGCACCGCCCTAGGGGCCTCGGAGGAGGGAGAGATGGACCTTGGAGACCTGAGCCCGGCGCAAGACTTTGCTGGCGACCTCATCTTGTTCGGCCATGGTGGAGAGTTTGGATGTCGGGGGTCAGAGTGGAGATCAGAGGTTGATAACTTCTGGCAGACGTCTCACGGCGGTTGCGGCTGGCGAAACACACATGGGCCTGGAGCTGAGGTCACGGCAGCAAGGAATGTGAGGAGGGGATGGAAGCAGTTAGCCCGACGTCGACAACCGCACAGGCCCAATCGTGTCAGGGCTGCTACCAGAGGCGCTTTAAGTGCAGGAAACAATTAGTTCCGAGTCCATAGCGGGCTGGTGGCCGGCGCTGGAGCCTTTGGATTGCTCTTGGACGTTTGGCGAGCAACAGGGGGGACGGCTGTTTTAAAAGCTGAGTAAATTACAGCCGCGAAACATTCCCACCATGACCACCCCTGCCCTTATCGCCAGCGGATAGGCTTCAAAGGCCCCGAGTATTACGCATGTGAGAGCGGCGAACTGGCCATGGCATCGCACGACTTTGTATGCATATGCATACAATCGGTCTGCGCAGGTGGTCACCGTAGCGGCAGTCACGTCGCACTGTGGCGATATATCGATATATCATGCAGGCAGCCGTCAACCTTCAGAGTCTTCAGCTGCCGCTCCCTTCCATGGTTGACTTCATGTACGAACATGTACGGGAGGCACTGACAGAACGGAACGTGTGGAGTCGTCGCCAGCATGCCCAACGTGTACGTGCGCAAGCCAACGGTTGCGGCTGTCTTCGGGGTCTTGGCAGATAACGTCACTCGTGCAGCTTATCATCTGTGTACCTGCGCAACAGTGGTTGGATATAGAAGCTGTAATTACAAGTCAATCGCTGCACCTCTCTGCTTGTCGCGTGTCGCTCCTTCTGCTGCTCTCCGTCGGTACAGAAAGCAGCTCCACTGTCTCGCAGCAAGACCAATCTGGCCGTGCCTTTTTCCCTAGCTCCAAGTGCATGCCAAATCCCCCAGCAGCAGCAGCACGCTCCAACATTCCAACCTCTTACCCTCGCTTCCGACTCGAGCATCTTCTGGCACCACTCGTTTGCTTGCTTTGGACAACATAATCACCAAACTATTGCCATTGTCACATTCACAATCCGTGTTCCCACCTGCAGCGTCACCGCGCTGCATTACGCGTCCTCCGTGATAGCTTGCTCATACCTGGCCTGCTTACTCTCCGCCGGCCGTCGCTCGTTACCCATATGTCTGCATAGGATTCACCATCACAACGCCGCACCATACCGGCCATGCCTTCTTTCCTCCACCGCCTGCAGCGAAGGAGCAGCCGCCCTGCGACTGCTAAGCCGAGTGGGAAGCATGACGAACCATACCCAGACGACCATGCTAATGGGCACAACGGAAATGGCGTCTCCCATCGCGTATCTTCCTCAACCTTGAACTCGTCGCGGGTTGGAGGCTCAGACCCGTCAACAACGCCAGCAACGTCCACCACGGAAGACAACGTGGATCAGCCCAAGACACATGGCCCGACACCGCTGCCTATGCGCTCGCCAACTCGGGCGCAAAGACCTGGCGCCGACCCTGTCAAGCGCTACAGTATGAATGTGAGTACGGAGAACGCCTCGCCAGAAGTGCACTGACAATTGTGCGTAGGGACTGTCCTCTTACGTTTCGAATGGCTCGCATAGCTCTGTCAACAAATCTTCCTTGCTTGCGCCGCGCGTCATATCCATTTCAGATGGCTCTTGGGTAGGTTTACACTCCGATCGGTCAGACAGCCCCTAATTGTCTCGCAGGTGCATCAGCAAGTGCTTCTCATATTCGGACAGATCGGTGAAACAACGAACAAACCGCTGGACGGCTCACTTACGGTTAACCACCATCAGGGCCGATTCCCACCCACTTGCTGGCCGGTACACGACTCCTACTTCAAGGCCCTCGTTCACCTCGAGCCTGGATGGAATCGCATACGCCTCGATTTTACCTCGCCCAAAATATCGTCCGGCAACACCTCTGTGCCTAGTCATGCTACCTTCATGAACATCAATTACCTCCCCTTGAATCAGTCTCCACCTCTTCAGCTTGCTATCATCCTTGGTCACGATTCCCCAGGGACATACGATGCACCACCAGAACGGATACAGCGTGAAGGCAACGGGTTGGAGCTCGCCATCAAGAAGTTTCGCATGGCGGCATATCTGTGGCAAGCATTCACTGGCGAGCAGATGAATCGCTATGGCTTTGGCAGACGTTGTTTTAGATTCGAAGACGCCTGGGAGCCGGGTACACTGAGTTACCAAGATTGGGGCAATACTGAGTACCGAACACAGGCGAAGATACACGTCATACGTTCGAAGCGAAGCGTCGCAGAGATTCGGGATCTTGAACGCGCTCAACAGTACGGACCTGGATCGAGGAAGGGTGAGCTCTTCGATATTGCCGCGGAGGCGGTCAAGGACTACTTTCACATCGCACCAGGAAGCAAGCAATACGTTTCGTGCATGTTTCTGGACTCAACATGGGACACTCAAGAGAAAACAATTCGCGGACATGCCGCGCTGGGTGGAGGCATGGCAGAGTTGGGACTGGGCATATTCGGCTCACAAGCGCTGCACAGCTACCCGTCTAGCATCGAAGAGGTGTTCCAAGCTTTCCATGACTGCACCCGAACGGATACTGCTTTTGTCGCGAACGACTGCGGCGAATCCGGCAGCAACTGGGAGGCTGCAAACATTGGAATTGGTGCGCATCTCCACGAAACTGGTCACCTCTTTGGTTGTCCTCATCAAGAATCTGGTGTCATGTTGCGCGACTACGTAACGTTCAACCGCACCTTTTCCTGCCGCGAACCCTACTCCACCCGTACGAAATCACCTGGCCAAAGACTAGTGCTTCCGCCAGACGAATGCAAATGGCACCGACTGGATGTGCTACGTTTCCGGTTCCACCCCTGTTTCCGGATACCAATTGACGGCAACGTCAGTGGCGATGGCAGTGTACAAGTGTGGACAGTCGATCCTGGCCAGGGTGGTGTGATTGCCACATCGAAGTCAGGCATTGCTTGGGTCGAATTGTATGCCGAGGGCGACGACGTGTGCCACCACTGGCGAGAATTCCCTGAAGTAGATGGCCAGTACCCGCGGCAGGTTGCACTAGACGAGACCGCTCTCCGCGGTGATCTCGGCAAGGACAAGCAAAAGTCGAAGCTTAAGGTCGAGGTCTTCTCGGCCGGTGGAGGCTCCCACATTATCGAGGATTTCAGTCGACTCGCAAACCAGAAGATAGCTCGCGTCAAGATGCCTGGCGGACGTTTTGGTTACCGAGGTAGCAAGCTTGGTTACTCCCAGATGGAGGGCTCACAACCACATGAGGTAATCTTGGACAGTGCGCACATCTCCACTAAACTTCTTGTGGCCATCAAGGTCTATCACGGCAATGCGGTAGATGGACTAGAGTTTATATATGAGGACGCCACGAGCCAACTCTTCGGTAAGCGAGGTGGTTCGCCAACCGACTTCACGCTTGACACGCGAAAAGGTGAGCTACTCTTGGGCTTTGCACTGCGTGCGGGGCTTTGGATCGATGGTCTACAAATCTTGACAAGTCTGGGGCGGAAGAGTGAGTGGTTCGGCAACGCAAATGGCGGCAGCGGGTAAGTACAATCGCAAGTTCACTATCGAAACGTACTAACGAGTCCAAGACACACCTTGATTCCTCCAAGAGGTTACACCATCGGTGGCATCTCAGGATCGAGCGCCGCATGGCTGGATGGCTTCGCTCTGATTATCACGCGTTGAAGCAAAACATACACATGACCTACACACAACAAACCTCCGTTGCATTACTGCTCGCGCCAGCCACAAACACACGTGTCCGAAAACAGGGGTTCGGACGAGCATAACCACATGTATCAGTAACATGTTGGGCACGCATCTTGGTTAGCAGTATACCAAGACGTAGATTACCTTTCCAGCACACATTGCATGTCATGGCAGCATAGGGAGTATCAGGCGTATTTTGGACAGAATCAGTACCATTGTATGGATGGTACGAAGGGTAATGTTGGCAAGCTAAGAATAGCTTGGAGAAGATGAGGGCATCATAGGAAGTATTGATCATCAAATGAAACCTACGAAACCTACGCATAGATGTGGGACTTGTGCTCGCATCACTTGCATGTATTGGGGCTTATGTTGTCATTGCATTCGTTCATTTTGTGTCTTGACAAGTAACATGCGGTTTTGGAAATGCCGAAGCTCTCATCACATCATCGCCTCATATGCTCATATCAATGCCTAAAACACATTCTCCACCTTCCGCTCATCCCTCAACTTGCACAACTTCTCCACCGCCTCATCCAGCGGCACGATCTCGCCTCTCTGCTGCGTCGCCTGATCATCTCGATTCCGCCAGTTCACCGCGCGCGCCTTCTGTTCCTCCGCGCCCACCACCATGATGAAGTTATACAAACTCAACTGCGCCGTGCGGATCTTCTTCTGCATCGTGTTTCCGCTCACGTCAATGTCGGCGTGGAACTTGTTCTTGCGCAGCACGGCCTGCACTTCCTTGACGTAGTCGTTTGCACTGGGCATCACAGGGATGACCATGACTTGTCGGGGAGACAGCCAGAAGGGCCAGCGGCCGGCGAAGTGCTCGGTGATGATGGCGATGAAGCGCTCAAAGGAGCCGTAGATGGCGCGGTGGATCATGACGGGGCGGGCATAACCGGGCTGTGGGGGTTGGATTTTCTTGGGGGCATTGGGGTCTGCGGCTTCTTTCTTCTGCTCGACGGGGGCGGGGGCGTCCTTGGGTGCGGGCTCCTCTTTGGCCTTTTCTTCCTTGGGCTTGGCGGCGGCGACTTCCGAGGTCATGTATTCGAGCTCGAACTGGTTGGGGAGTTGGAAGTCGAGCTGGATGGTGGCGCATTGGAATTCGCGCTTGAGCGCGTCTGAGATGGTGATGTCGATCTTGGGGCCGTAGAAGGCTCCGTCACCGGGGTTCAGCTCCCACTGGCCTCCGCCCTCAGCTGTAAATTGGTTCAAAGCTTCGGTGAGCTTCGCCTCTGCCTTGTTCCACGTCTCGACCTCGCCGAGGAAACCGTCGGGGCGTGTGCTCAGCTTCAGCTTGAAGGTGAAGCCGAACTTGCCGTAGACGGCGCGGAGGAAGTCGAAGAGTCCGAAGATTTCCTCGGTGATCTGGTCCTGGGTACAGAAGATGTGGGTATCGTCCTGTTGGAAACGTCGTACACGTGTAAGACCTGTGAGCGCACCGCTAGCTTCGTTGCGGTGCAGGACACCGAAATCGGCCATGCGGATTGGCAACTCTCGGTAACTTCGCTCGCGGTGCTTGAAGATCAGGGCGTGACCTGGGCAGTTCATGGGCTTGAGTCCCCACTTCTCCTTCTCCACGTCGAATGTGAACATGTCCTCGTGGTAATGCTGCCAATGGCCCGAAACCTTCCACAGCGCCGAGCTGTACATGTTTGGTGATTGGACCTCTTGGTAACCGCGGTTCCAGTACTCTTCTCGGAGGAAGGCCTGTAGTGTGTTGAAAATGATCTGACCATGCGGTAGGAAGAAAGGTGAACCGGGGCTAGCCTCGTGGAAGAAGAACAGCTCTTGTTCCTTGCCGATCTTGCGGTGGTCGCGCTTCGCCGCCTCTTCGAGGAACTTGAGATGAGCTTGCATGGCATCCTTGTCCGGGAACGAGACACCATAGATGCGCTGCAAGCTATCGTTGTTGGCATCGCCAAGGAAGTATGAGGCAGAGTTCTTCATGACCTTGAACTGCTTTATCCTGCCAGTGTGCGGTACGTGAGGTCCTCGGCAAAGATCGATAAGCGGTCCGTTGCGGTATACGGTTGTGGAGGTGCCGTCTGCGATTTTGTCCTTGATGATGTGCTGTTTGTAGGGGTTCGACTTGAACATCTCGAGCAAGTCTTCTTTTGACAGGACTAGGCGCTGGAATACCTGCTTCTCCTTGACAATGTTGTTGACGATGGTTTCGAGGGGCTTGTAGTCTGCCTGTTCGACAGCAGCCTTTTCTGGTAGCGCCATCTGTGTGGTTGTTAGCCAATGCTAACGAGTGATGGTCTCCATTCCTTACCTCGTAGTAGAAGCCATCTTCAACTGGAGGACCAATGCATAGGTCACAGCCAAATCTACGCTCCGATGCTTCTCCCAGAATATGTGCGCTGGAGTGCCAAAAGACCTTCTTGCCCTCTGGGTCGTCAAATGGCAGGAGCTCAAGCTTGCAGCTCTTCTCCAATGGTCGCTCCAGATCCCACAGCGTCTCTTCGGGTGTGCCTTTGTCGAGACGCGCGATCACCGTGCGCTCGAACAAGCTCTTGCTGATGCCTCGGGCAATGTCTGCTGGGCTAGTCTCCCATGACTTGCCCTCAATGATCTTTCCGTCGCCAAGTGAGATGTTGATGTTCTCTGTCGCATTTCGTTAGAGCTATGACGTGCATTCAATGCGCAGTAGGCTACCTCGTGGTTTCTGGGCGATCTCTTCATCGTACTTCGCCTTGAGCTTCTCACTGAGAACTATTAGCTTAGTACCCCCAGATGACATCATCTCAGCTTACAAGATCTGTACGCGATGGTCGATATAGGCCGGTGCTGGGTCAAGCATCAGAGGACGACCATCTGCGTCCCCTCCCTTGGCTTTCTTTTCCTTCTTGGGCTTCGGCGCCTTTTGTTCTGCCTTCTGTTCTGCGGATACTGCAAGATTCTTCACACCTTCAACCGCCTGGTTGACAGCATCTTTGACCGCTTCCGCCATGCTTGCTGTCTTATGTCGAGTCGGAAGCGGAGTGTGGTGTAATATAAGGGCAGCTCTGAGTCAGGCAATGCGCCAAGTGCAATCACTTTAGATCTGGAAGATCTCGTGATTAAAAAAGGATCTGGTGGTTTGAAGTGATCCCAAATGAGTGCAAAGAATCAAGTCTAAGGACAGTCACTACTGGATCAAAGCTACAATTTTGGAACCCCTCGGCGCGCGACAGCCCACCATAGGTCTTGGCAAGTGCACTGGTGGGGTTCCTGCCCAAGGATCTGTCGGCAAAACGTGGCGCCGATTGGTCGCGTTTTTCCTCGAAGATTTCTTTCGCGAACTTCCAACTCTAAGCTACGAGAAGGTCCAGCTCCGCATCCCGATTGCACACAACACATCGCACACAACATGTCTTTCCGTGGTACACCTCGTGCAGGCCGAGGCGGCAGTTTCGGCGGTTCAAGGGGCGGATTCACTCCCCGTGGAGGTGTGTAGCACTGGCGCAGAAGCTCTGCAGGAGCTATAGCTGACCCATGAGCAGGACGCGGTGGTTTCGGAGGAGAACGTTCGTTCGGGCCCCCAGACCAGGTTTTCGGTATGCGCGTCTCTATCGCACTGCAGTGGCGCAGCTAATAGCCTTTCAGAGATGGGCAAATTCGTGCACGACGTCGAGAACGAAATGTTCTGCGAGTCCATCAACACCAAGATCCCCTACTTCAATGCGCCAGTCTACCTAGAGAACAAGGTATATACTTCCGAACACTATGCAGATGATGCAACAAACTAATCGCGACTGCAGACTCCCATCGGCAAAGTCGACGAGATCCTCGGCCCATTGAACCAGGTCTTCTTCACCATCAAGCCCCAGGAAGGCATACAAGCGAAGTCATTCAAGGCCGGCGACAAGTTCTACATCGGTGGCGACAAACTCCTGCCGCTCGACCGTTTCCTACCGAAGCCCAAGCCTGCCCCAGGTGCGGCAAGAGTTAAGAAGCCAGCTGGTGCCGGTGGTCGTGGAGGCGGCGCACGTGGAGGTCGCGGCCGTGGCGCACCACGAGGACGAGGCGGGTTTGGCGATCGAGGTGGACGTGGAGGATCCCGCGGATTTGGCGGTGGCCGCGGAGGCAGCGGTGGTTTCTCAAGAGGTGGAGGCGGCGGTGGCTTCTCACGAGGTGGTCGCGGTGGTGGTGGTGGTGGCTTTGGCGGCCGCGGACGTGGAGGTTACTAAGAGTGATTTGCTTTCGAGCTCGTCACCCTGCCTTCCCTTGAGCACCACGAGAAGGTCGATTCTTCCTTATTATGGATTGCTTGAGTGTCACGACTATTACCAGCCGATACCACGATCATCATTCGACGGCGTTTGGGAGTTCAAATGGGGCTATGTAAAAGATCCAACATACGGCGCCGTGTTGGGCATTGTTTGAAAGGGCTGCCCGGGACTCGTATCTAGTTCAACTGTGTTTCAACGTGAAAAGGAGCAATTAAGATGATGGTACATGTTCCGTGTTAAGTGTCTATAGCTATTGGGCTGCATGCGTTCGTGAGCCGAATCAAAGTCTCACCAAAGTCTCAAAATGTCCAAATCCTGCCTGTACATTGCGATGCATTTCATTACTGAAGAAACATGCCTGGGACCAATTGCACGTGTTTGCGACAAGTACAATGCAGAAACACTGTCGCAGTCGCATGCAAACAGCAGAACTCGGCAAATCACATGGCGGTCTGCAATTGTGGCTAGACCCGGCTATGACGCAGCGTGTGCGCAGGTCGTTCTCGTTAAACTTGAATGAAAGATCCGCGTCACCAGCCTGAGCGACATAACAACAGGCACACCCACATCTTCGGACTTGGACCCTTACGCCTACTCCCACACTCCTCATTTCTAATTACTTCAAGCCAAGACCTCTTGGCCGTTTAGTCCTCAACATCAACACACCGCTTCCTCATACTCCAGGCAGCATGTCGCGAAGAAACGGCGCGCCGCAAGCGTCCAAGGACTCTATGCCGCCGGCGGAGGATCTTAGTGAGTTGTACGAAGTGATCATTAAGGAGGGCATACACTAATTTTGTACAGCGCAAGACAAGCAGGTCCGTCTACTTAGCCAGGATGCCGGTCACTTCTCCCTCATCCGCGCCCTCCACCTTGCAGATTTCATTACCGAGCTCAATGGTATGGACATATTCTCCTGACCATGTAGAAGGAACGCACAGTCTCTAACAATATGATCAGGCTTCTGTGGTGTCATGTCCGTCTTCTCATCGCTCCGCTATTGCATTCAAGACAACCCGCACAACTACACCAACCTCTACCTTGCGCTAGGCTTCGTGCCGCTCGGCTTGTTCTTCGACTTCATGGACGGCAAGGTTGCTAGATGGAGGAAGAAGGCCAGTCTGATGGGCCAGGAACTGGACTCTCTCGCCGACTTGGTACGTTTTGATATGCTTTAGGCGCCCCTCTTTGCACCACTAACACCACAAACCAGGTGTCTTTCGGTGTAGGTCCCGCCGCCGCCGCCTTCAGTCTCGGTCTCCGCACACCTGTCGACCACCTGCTGCTTACCTTCTTCGTTCTCTGCGGTCTCACTCGTCTTGCGCGCTTCAACGTCACTGTCGCCATGGTTCCCAAGGATGCGTCTGGCAAGTCTCAGTACTTTGAAGGCACGCCGATTCCCATGTCTTTGATTCTCGTGCAAACCATGGCATTCTGGGTTTACAAGGGCTGGACGCTGGCACAGATTCCTTTGGGCTTGTGGTTGGAGGGATCGGCCTTGGAGTTCCATCCCGTCGTGTTCATGTTTGTGCTACATGGTTGTCTCATGGTCAGCAAGACCCTACATATACCCAAGCCGTAGATGAAGTCGCGAGAACATGAGGGAAACATCGCACGTGTGGAACGTCGGCAGGGAGCATAGGTCGCTTGTGCTTCGTTGGTATACTGCAACGTGCAATTGATAGGTACAGATTCTAGAATAAAAGCCATGATGCAGCGATCAGAAGGGCTCACATTAGTGTAGAAGAACAAGACCATAAGTCAACTTCCGTCGGTTTTCTTTAAGTGTTCAGACCATCCCGCGCTCGCATGTGTGCTTTGCTCGCGCCTTCCAATCCCTTTACACTGCGCCTTCCCTCAATGCTATCTATGTCGGAGGAGTAAGCCGCCGTCTACTCTCAGCTCCGGTTTTTGATTCGCTTATTCTCAATATACAGCTTTTCCCAAAGTCGAGCTACCCTTAACATTACAAAGACGTTTCGAGAAGATCACAGTTTCTCAGCTACAACGCAAAGCAATTAGGTGCAGCAGTAGACTGCCCATCTAGTAGCCTGGAGCTATGCACTCTGCCTTGCCATCGCAATCGAAGACTCGTGATATGTATATAGCTTCAGGCTATATAATCTCCCTATACGCTTTACCTCGTAGTGGAAGAACCTGCAGTTTGGTTTGAGGCCACCATGTGAGTGATTGCTGTAATAGGAATTGACGATGAACTATTACACATAAGTGCTGCATCTAGTCAGGTACCATCTGGTCTGATGGTCGCCTAGACCAGAACCAGCAGAATGCCAACAAGCCTAGAGAAGATATATTGAAGCATCTCATACATCTCGCTGACGATAGACATTAGTGATGTGTTGAGAAGAAAGAAGTGATGGTGGTGTTCATTTAGATTGGAAACTCATGCGGAAGACAGACGTAGCGATCTGTGTATGATATCATCACAGAGTCGAGGATTTGGTTGCAAAGAAAGAAGGTGAGAAATGTAAAATGCACGCGTCAAAGATGGGACAGTTTACGCTCCTGTTGCTTCGCTGGTCTAGTAGCAGCAAGTGAATGAGAGCCTTCGTACCGACCTGACTACATCGATATCCCTGCATGAGCCTTCTGTTCGTAAGAATTCGATATAAATTTGATGGTATTTCATCGGCAAGATGGCATTTGACATGTCGGATGCGAGAGAGGAAGGCTTAGGATGCAGCCAATAACATCACACATGTCTCTGCTGATGAGCCTCGGCTTTACCCCAGCTTTCGACCTTTCGCGACTCCACCAGACGCGGACTGCAGCGCGGAGCGGGTTAGCTTGCAGTTCAGACCGAGGCCAAATGTCTTCTGGGTCGCAAAATGTAGCAAAAGCCTCGCTCTCCTTCTACCCCATTCCTCTTCGCCCCTGACCACCTCAAATCGCCATCATGTCGCAAGAAACACTCACGCGCGAATCCGTCGCAAAGCATAACAAGCCAGACGATCTCTGGTGCATTGTCGACCACAAGGTCTACGACCTGACTGATTTCGTCGATGCCCACCCCGGTGGCTCAGTCGTTCTCGAGCAGGTAGCTGGCACCGATGCCACTATCGCCTTCTACAACCTGCACCGACAAGAAGTCCTGCAAAAGTACGAGGACCTGTGCATCGGCACCATCGAAGGCGAGAAGTCGGAAGTCATCGTGCCCAAGTTCGGCGACTTGAGCCCAGTTCCGTACGCCGAGCCACTATGGCTCCGACCGCAGTTCAAGAGCCCATACTTCAAGGAGAGCCACAGGGCGCTGCAGAAGGAATTGCGCAAGTTCACCGACGAGCACATCACACCCGAGGCTCAGGCGAAGGAGAAGAGTGGCGAGTACATCAGCCAGGAGCTGATTGATAAGATGGCTGCGAATGATATTCTGGCTATGCGCCTTGGGCCGGGAAAGCATCTACATGGCAAGAACTTGATGGGCGTGGTAAAGGGCGAGGAGTTTGACTACCTGCACGATCTTGTCCAGGCGCAAGAGGGTGTACGTGCGAATGCTCGAGGGTTCCAGGATGGCAACATGGCTGGCATGATGATTTCATTGACAGCAGTGTTGCAGTGGATGCCAGAAAGTGAGCTGAAGACACGTGTGGTCAACGAGGTCTTGACTGGCCAGAAGAAGATCTGCCTCGCCATCACCGAGGCATTCGCGGGCTCAGACGTCGCTGGACTGCGCACCACTGCGGAGAAGACACCTGATGGCAAGCACTACATCATCCGGGGCACGAAGAAGTGGATCACCAACGGCATGTTCTGCGACTACTTCGTCACAGGCTGCAAGACAGAGAGCGGCTTCTCCGTCATCCTTATCCCCAGGGATGACACCGTAGAGACAAAGTTGATCAAGACCAGCTACTCCACAGCCGCCGGTACCGCATACGTCGAATTCAACAACACCAAAGTCCCCGTCGAAGGCCTTCTCGGAAAGGAGCACCAAGGCTTCATCGTAATCAGTAAGTCAAACTCCACCCCCTCGCATCTTACAACCTCTAACAATACCTCAGTGTCCAACTTCAACCACGAGCGCTTCATGATGGCCTGCGGCGTAATCCGACAATCCCGCACCGTCGTCGAAGAATGCCTCAAATGGTGCAACCAGCGCATGGTCTTTGGCAAGAAACTCATCGAGCAAGCCCGCCATCCGCCAAAAACTCGCCAAAATGATCTCTCACGTCGAGGCCAACCAGGCGTGGCTCGAATCCATCGCCTACCAAATGTGCAACATGAGCTACCAGCAGCAGTCAACTGTGCTGGGTGGGCCCATTGGGCTCTTGAAGTCTTTTGCCACGCGCTCTGCGCACGAGATTGCGGATGAGGCGGTGAATATTTTCGGTGGGAGGGGGCTGACGCAGACGGGTATGGGCCGCGTGGTGGAGCAGTTCCATCGGACGTACAAGTTTGATGCGATTTTGGGCGGGACGGAAGAGATTTTGGGAGATTTGGGAGTCAGGCAGGCGTATAAGAACTTCCCCAAGAGTATGTTGTAGAGGGTTTGGGATTACATTCTTCGTCTTTACCCGAGTGCTTCATATTGGAGTACGTCCTTTAGCATTATAATTTTATTACTTTGACTTGTATGATATGACAAGTTTATTCCCAAATGCATATTTTTTGTCTGGCATCAGATAGGAAGGGGTGCAGTGCAAGTGATCCACAATTCTGGGTGTGTAAGCAATTTCTTGGAGATGGCGATTGTCCTGGCCGATCTACAATGCTTCGAGTGCGATCATTGCTAGATACAGCATGCCCCTTTCATGGCACTATACTCCCAATAGCTTTGTGTCCGGTGCATGTCTTTTCTTGTCAGCATGTGATTGCTTTTGGAGGTCCTGTTCGCTCAAAAGCGATTCTAAGGGGCGCGTCTGTGAGGGTGATATAGGCGCGTGTAACAAGCCCTAGTAGCTTTGCACATGCTCAAAGTGAATGTGATGAGGAGTCCAAGTCACAATGAGCAGCTGTTCAACTCTCTGAAGACTGAAAGGGGACATGCTTCTCTCTGAGGAGATCAATCGGTTCTGTACGACATGCAGGAATGCTACTCGACCATTCGCACCCTTCTCAAATACTTTCAACATCATCATCATCTGACGTGAGATGCCCATCTCACCATCGCGGATATACATCGTGCCACCATCAACCCCGTAGCAAATTAGTCCAGGGTTCCTAGTGATAGAGTCACGCAGGCGATTAGCATCGACAAATGGTTCCTATGCCAAAATGCCTTGAAACGTCACACAAACCTTATTTGAGCTGGGCATTACGATACGACCGTTCCAGAAATATCCAAGTGACACTAGCAGATTGGAAATAGTTGGCGATGTTGCGGGGAAGACCATGTGAGATGGTGTGTTTCGTAGTGTTTGGTTCGTGGCGCCCAGAACCGTGGGTGGTGAGATTGCACGGGTTGGAGAGGGATGGCGTACTTGGACTTGGAAAGAAGAGGAAGCTGCTAATAGTCGCACCGAATAATTATTCGCAGTACTTAGTGGCCCAAGTGTAGTTAAAAGGATGCAGAGTTGATAGTCTACCACAGCTCACGAGATGAAGATGGCACGAATCGATAAAGACGTTGTCGTCAAAGAGCCATGTCGCACAATCAATGCGCCCTTGCCAACGCCGTCCACGTGTTACACGGCCCGTCGTGCATGATGCGCAGATCTGGAATGGGCAATGAGATTGTGCATGAAGCGATGCGCGCTCAGATACGTGTCACCTGCGAAAGGCAGGTCCGGCGAGTGCGAAGATAGACCAGGGTTGCAGCGACGCGATCTTGAAGACAAAGAAGATTGTATTTGTGTAACGGCTTCAAAGCGACTATGCTTGATGGAAGTCTGGTTCCTGCATTCGGCCAGAAGCCAGTCTCCTGCAGGGTCGCGGGCGATATGGAATCGGATGGAACCTACGCAGGGCACAGCCTCGGTTAGTCAGACGATGGTGTGCAGGCATCTCCAGCTCATGTCAATACTTGGGTGCATCGGTGGGCCAGGTGAGGCGAGGAGCAGCGAACACATGCCGGCTCGAGAACCCCCCGTCCACAGCTCTGGATGTGTTGTGTCGTGATGTGGATGATGCATGCGTGCTCGGCATAGTTGGCCCTTTCCTTTAAAGAAGCGCCGCAGCCCTCGTGCGTCACCTCCTCCAACTCTAACGACTCGCCGCCATTCCCCTTCACTTTCACCGTATCGTTGCCGATTACTCGTGCGGCGAACTATAGCAAAAGGCAACCACCGGGTCACCCTTCTTTAGTCACGCAATCTAGCTGCGTCCCGTACATATATTACCTGCTGCTCCTGCCCACGCGACACTCTTCCCTTCTCCATCAACCTTCCTCTGACTGCGGACATCTCCGTTATCTCGCCGTGCCTATCGACGTCAACCACCGCCACCGACATCGCAACCGCACACTCACTCGCCCACGCAACGCCACACCACACCACACACTGCCAGTATGCGCCGCTCTTCCAGTATCTCGAGCATCAGCTCTTCGGCCTCTGAAAGCGAAGAGACAATGCAGATCTTCATCAAGACCGTCTCCGGCGACAGCAGTACGTCTCACCCACTCCATCATGGCTGCATCACATGCTAACCGCCGCACCAGCAATCCCCCTCAGCATACCCTCGTCCACGTCCATCTCGACGTTACGCTCCCTTCTTGCCCTGCGCACCAACCTCTCCACTCCGTCGGACCTGCGCCTCGTGCACGCCGGCAAGCACCTGACGTCGCCGTCGTCAACGCTGGAATCCTACGCCATCCCGCCCAACGCCACCCTTCACATGGCTCTGCCGCTGCGCGGCGGAATGCCGCCCAAGAAGATTCGCTGCAGCTTCAAGGAGTGCAAGGACGCGGCGCAGCGCATCGTCGGCGACTGCGGCTTCTGCTCGGGTCACTACTGCGGCAAGCACCGATTGCTCGAGGATCACAAGTGCGAGGGCCTCGAGGACTGCAAGAAGGAGAGCCATGAGCGGAATGCGGAGAGGCTGAACAGCGAGAGGACTGTCGCTATCAAGGGCGTCTAGACCGCTTGTGAGCGTAGCCGGACGTCAAGAGACGTCGCAGGCTTGACGGGAGCACCGAGGGACATCGGGGCTGACATTGTTTGTGCCGATGCTGCTGGTGTTCCCGTCAGATGATTGGGTTCGAGCGAGGGATGCCGTAATAACTTTGGTCCTTGAGCTGGGGTACGGTGCACGGCGTTCATCATGGAGGGTCTTTCTAGCGACTGAGCATTGGTAGCTAGACTAATTGACTACTATTCTTCACATTAGACGATGGTTTTCTATTCCACCACAAATCACCCATGCTGCCCATGTGAATGACATTGCTCAATGAATCTTCATTTTGAGAAACCTACGTCACTTACCTTCACGTGAACTTCAGGTTGCGTGTAGTTCATGTATAACGTGGATGCAGCATCGCTAATCCTACATGGAATCAGACCGTTAAGATCATCGGCCAGAATGCTTCCTTGTATAGGAGCATCGTACATGTCGCCGTCGACCTCGAGGTGCGACCTATCACTTGTAGCAGTGATGTCGCGAACAGCGTCTATATAGCTAGGACGATGTATACAGCCAGCAGTGGTAAGACGACCGGTCCTTAGACACTGAGCTGATTTGTATGCATCTAGACCAGATATGCTCCAGGTGCAGCGTCGATGATCTACTCGTGTACGAGTGATGCCGCGATGTCTCAATCCACTGAACTGAATGAAGTGCAAGCATCCAGTTAAATAGTGTTCACCGGTCCGTGTGGAACCGGTGTGTTGCGGTATACGGACGAGCGGACAAGCGGACGAGTTGATCATTCATCCTACATCCGCTGCAGGTCCGCTTGCATCCATGCAAGTCTTGCCCTGTTGCAGCCCCGTTGATGACTCTCCATCGGAGACCATCACTCACTACTCATGTCATGAGAGACAAGGCTGACATGTGTTGCGCTTGGAAACCGCGATAGGAGGGAGGCGACTTGCTTCGCTCTCCTCCGTTCACTTCCAAAACAGCCACCGGGAAGCCAGCCGCCTAGGCAAAGCGTTGTGGCTGAGTTGTGACAGCGGGCGAAACATGTGTTTCGAGATGTCCGCTCCTCTCCTCTCCGCTCACGCTGGGCGCCATTCACTCGTTCCGATTGTGACATGGATTGCTCGCTCCGCCCCGGCACCACCTTGCGACCCAAAAGCTACCCGAAATACGCTCTGTTGGGTCCAACTTCCGGCGTTCTGGCAATGGGCCGAATATTTTGCTTGTAGAGATTGGCAGCTGTTGGCACTGGACGACGGTCCGACTTGGTAGTGGCGAACAATGCTAACTCTTGACTTCCGCTCCACTCCGCTTCACAACTGTTTGCTCTGGGCATCCCTTGTACTAATTCCAAGGCGCTGCCGTCTCTTCCGAACAGTGGCGTTCTCTCTCATGGATAGAGTGATACCGCACAGGTCGCGACTCTGCCATGGAACATGCGTACAGGCGGCCGCGCAATGTCGTCGTCGCGTGTCTCGTATGGAGCATCTGCGTATGCTCCGTTTCCGCCATGTAGCCCTCGGGTTTGACTGGAGCGACTGCTCCGCTCCGCCTGCAGCCATTCCGTACGTAGTCGGGCGGTCGAGGGTGCGGATGCAGGACGGGGAGGAGGTGGCCTGATGGCCTGATCTTGACTAAAATTAATGCGGCTCGCTTAGAGGAGGGAGCCTGGCGTTTCTCTCCGCTCCGCTCGTATTTGCTTATTAGAACAGCACAGACTGAAGCGAGATCTGTGATGATTTTCGTCAGGATGTTGTAATAAAGGGGTGTTGAGGCCTTGGAGGCTTTGGAAATCTAGGGCGAGCGAAACCATACTCCAGGGTGCTGAGTCGTGCCTACCAGATGCACAATAGGCCAAGAGTTCGCCACGTGCTGACGGTGCGTCATTGACGAACTGAAGGCATGGCAAAAGTCAATTCAGAAACAGAGAAGTGATCGCTGTGATGTACAAAACTCACGATGATAGCGCTAGGAGATATATCCGCGTGGAACGGAAGCTGGAGGTTCGCAAAGTAAGCACCGGCCACCACGTGGTGCATTGGATTGCGCATGAACACAGGTGACCTGGCGCACAGTAATATTGTGACGAACCCCTTTTCCGACCAATCCCATATTGCTTCTTCGCCTTGGAGCCCGACGATACATCTGTGCTTATCACATGCGACTCGTGGACTTGAAAATAGAAATGTGTTGAGCGTATGTGCGGACGGGCCGGGCGGGAATTTGGCGAGTATGTGATGTCGGGCGCTTCAAACAGCCCAAATAATGCAAGGCACGCAAAATGTTGAGGTCAGCAAAGACATGCAAGTTGAGATCAGTCACGACGCTGCCCCAGGCTTGACCTGGAGTCGACGGTGGAGCTACTCCATGAATCGGATAAGGTGTGGGCCTAGACGCGAGGCTTCTGACGTAGCATCCTGGTTGCAGAAAGCAGACTGTCCTTTGCTATCACTGCTGGCGATGTCATCATAATGTATACCTATGTAGCTCATACCCTTGCTATTCACTGCTAGCGTGGCGAGACGCAGCATGACTGCAGAGTGTACGCGTTCTGTTTGGCAGGCCGTGCTGAACTGCAAGACATCTTCAGTTGAGAGAAAAGAAGAAGTTCCAACCGCGGCCGGGCAGCGTGGGTTGGATGATGTTTGCTGCGCAGTCATGAAGGACAGATCTGCAATGACCTAGGAAGAAGTCGGGACTGGCCACGTTCCAGACATCCTCTTCACACTGCCATGCGCAGCCGAGCCTCGTCTCGAAACTGGCAGAGGAAACCCTCTTTGGGAATCTGGTATTTGAGCGTTGCCTATTTCGGACGGGAAAGGATTCCCAGTTGAAGATCATCTTGGCGTTTCTCTGAGTTCTCTGAGGCGAAACTGCAGATCTTCTCACCTCAGACACCGAGCCGGTTTGTTCGCTCGCCTTCCACGCTACCATCAAACTTCCAGAGTACCGCCGAAAGCACCAAATCATCGGACCAACATTACAATCGACTTGCCCTGGCGACTTGCCGCTACCCGCGGATACAGGGGAGCCGAACGTCCATCGTGTCACAGCACAATGTGATGTCGTGAGCTTGTGGGCAGCCAATCTGCGTCATGTCCCTATGGATTATTTGTTTTGGGACTTGATAAGTGCCGCCTCGGCCGTACGAAGATCGCGTTCCCTTAAGACAGTCCTATCTTCCTGAGGCGGCTCGAAAAAAAGGATGGAGAGAAGCCGGCAGCGTGGGGCACAGAACTCCAGTGCCAAGAGAATTACGACGATCCCTGAGCCGCCGGCTCGCACAGCGACAAGCAATTGAGGCTGTGTCAAGATAACGAAGCACCAGACCCCAGCACGTGTGGACTGCTGGATGATCTTGTTGCGATGCCAAATCTTGGCGGATTTGTGACACTGTCGACGAAACCACGGTGCTGAAAATGTTCTGTCGTCACTAGAGCCAGGCTCTGATGCCAGTAAATTGGAGAATGTTTGGCTTGTGCTGCCGTTAGAAATGCATTTTCCCTTTGTTCCGGAAGGGCCTGGACTTTCGGCCGTTATACTATGGGAGTACAACATCTGCATTCTGTACATTGATGAGCCAAGTGGAGCCCGCCAAGGCGGTATCTATGTCAATGTACATCACTTTCTTGGCTTGTGGCACGTACCGACCGGCCCAATCGACAAGGCCTCCGCTGAGAACAGCGCCAAGTAGAAGGCCCGCTCCGCTTGCACTTGGGTACCCTTGGACAAGCCACCTCCTCATCCCTTATTCTCAAGAGCCACTGCCGGATGGCTTCACGCCTGTGGAACGTTTCTGGCTAGGCTCGCCTATCAGCGTGCGATACTGGGGCACAATGCTGTAGTTGGTGGGCAGTGATATGCATCATGTACGATGATGGTGCTTGTCCGCCCTCTTCCACAAGCATGTGATGACATGGACGGATAGCGGGCAAAGGCGCTGCTTCGGACGAGACAGGGCCGTGAGGGACCGTGAGCGCAGCTGGCATCTCCCTGTCGGGTGAATACTGCTGTTCAACTCCCAGATGGGTGCCTCAGATGCCGTGGGCAGTAATCAACGCTAATATGGAGCCGGCGCTGTGCATTCGCAGATGGGCGTCATTCCGCGGTCCGTATCGGTGAAGAGCTTGGGACTGCATGCGGCATAGCCGGCCTCTAGGCTCAACGACAAACAGACACCCAAGGCAGGCGGAGTCGTGCCTTCCGCAGCCATGGTGGGCCACCATCCTTGGCCGTTCTTGGGCTTGTTTCCTTGCATTGCTTGTGTACCCCCAGCTTTCTAGGGTAATCTGCATTACACGACCGGTTTGACTACCACGTCACTATGGGTGAAGCCCAAGGAGTCAGCCATACGGGGCCAACGCGCGTGCTTTGGGTGGGAGTGGAGCACTACCCAGCACCCAATCTCTTTGGTACATACCCCAGATCGAACCGTCTACCCACGGGAGTACCGGAGCGCTGCAGTACTTATATCTCGATCGTCCACCGCTCAGACTCTGGCGCCCTACTGCAAACCCAGAGCGTCTTATCGAGCGCGGACCCTCTCCAACCAATACATCAGTGTTGAGCACGTTTCTGTTCACACGTCACCGCCTTCTTGTCACTTTTGGTTTGCGACTTCCTCTTTGAACCTTCACCCCACGCTGCTTCAAACACCACACATTCACCGCACTCACCGCAAACATGACACGCTCGTTCGATAAAACGAGCCGCAAAGGCAGTGAGGGGACGCTGCCTTTCTCTAGTGCACCTACACAAACAAGCACGATTCGAGACATGTCACAAACCTCACTTCAGTCCGGCAGCGAGCCAGACTGGCCGCGTTCATGGCGGGCCTACGCTTGCTTGCTCGGCTGCTTCTTCCTCATGTTCAACTCCTGGGGCCTCGTAAATGCCTACGGGACATGGTCTTCATATTATGTTGGCCACTCACTTCTTGGAACAGATCAGCTGAAGCTGAACCTTATTGGATCGACACAGTCCTTCCTCGTTCTGTTGCTGTCTAACCCAGTTGGCCGACTTCTGGATGCCGGCTACTCCCGCCACGTTATTGGATTTGGCTCAATCTGTGTGCCTCTGGGCCTCTTCCTCCTCTCCGTGGTCCATCCCTCAGACATCGGCGCCCTTGCCAACTTTGGCTCCATCTGGGGCCTTCAAGGCCTCATGGTCGGCCTGGGCATGGCACCCTTCTTCGTCTCCAGTTCTCAAGGTGAGTCATAAGCATCTCGCCAGATCAATCACAAACTAACGACACTGCAGTCGCTTCAACATGGTTCCCAAAGCGCAGAGGCCTCGCGGTCGGCTATGTTGCGTGCGGTGCCAGTGTTGCAGGTGTCATCTACCCCACGATGCTCCGCTACTTGATCCTGTCCCTGGGCTTCAACAATGCCGTCCGCTGTGTTGCAGGGCTCACTTCAATCACCTGCATCTTCTCCTTCATCTTTGCTGCGCCTAACCCAGACCACGACCACCACGAGCCAAAGACGTGGATGGCCAAGCGAACATGGTTCGATACTGACGTAAAGACCAATCGGTCTTTCTGGTGGTTCACTGCAGCCGTCGCCTTCATGTTCTTTGGCTTCTATCCAGTCTTCTTCAACATTGAAGAGGTAAGCATAGTCAGCTCTCGTGGATGAATAGTACTAACATCGCATCAGTGGGCATCAGTACAAGGTTACGGTACCCGTGACGGCGTCGGTAGCATCACGCCTACAGAGGAGACCAATCAACCCATTGAGACCTTCTGGCTCCTCACCATCATGAACGGTGCCTCAACACTAGGACGACTCCTCCTCGCACACTTCTCCGACAGGGTCGGCGCACTCAACATGCACAGTGCTGCCCAGATTATCTGCTCTATCCTCGTCCTCGTCATGTGGCCCCTAGCCAAATCTGAAAATGCTGCCATCGGCTTCTGTGTCATCTTTGGTCTCTTCTCTGGCACAGTCATTGGCTGCCCTCCGGCTTCCATCGCCAACATCCTCAACTGCACATACACCAAAGTTGGGGAACTTGGTTTCGCAAAGAAGAAGCTGGGCCATTGGACCGGCATGATGTACAGCTTCGCCGCCATTCCCGCGCTTACCGGGCCTGTCATTGCAGGACACCTCATCACGACATACAACACGTACCTCACTCTGCAAATGTGGTCGGGCTTCTGCCTATTCATCTCCTTCATCTGCATGGTGGTTGCGCGATGGTACCTGCCCTGCGTAGACGGCGAGATGGTCCGCACCAAGATTGCACGCAAGCTCGGCCGCCACGTCGACCCCGTCGGCGAGAAGGGCTACATGAGCGAAGGCGATTGCCTCTCGCAAGCACCTACCCGCGTACAGAGCGAGCTGCCCTCTCGGCAAAACTCCAGCGACAAGATCGACCGCCCCGAGCGCATGGTCTAAATACCTATTCACCTTCATTTGCGGATACCCCAACTTATAAATTTTCGGCCTTCACACAGTGGACGCTGCGACATGGTATTGCTCCGGCCTACCATGTGTATGACACTTCTCTTCACTTCTTTCTCATTCAGCGAAAAAGGACTTTTTTCATGCAACGGGCTAGCGATAGATTCACGATGGCGTTTTACTTATTCTAGCTTCTGACATGAAGGCCTCAGCGTGTTCTTCTTTTCCCCTTCATCGGTGGAGACGTAGGCGCAAGGAGCTCCCCAGGGATGTGGTTGAGCATCGGTCCACGGTTTTATTCAGTATAGATTTTTTGTTTTCCTAATCAAAACTTTACCACTTGTCGAACAATGCTTCCTCTCTCCCTCGCTTCGTCGTGCAAGTAAAGGGGGCTACCAAGACACTCATCCCGTTGGGCAGCAATAATGCAATGTGGAATATGTACCTACACAAACAAATGTCGTGCACGCGGAATTTGCAAAACGTGCCAACCCTGCCCCGAACCGCATGTCAGCCGCACAGTCTATAACACAGCATCGACCAAGTCCCGGAGGTACAGTGCTCGTATCGATATGTGGCGATCCTATAGCCCACCCCACGCATATAGCCACCAGCAAAGCAAAACACGCCTCCAAAAAAAGCGCCGCGCCGAACCGGCAGTTCTCGCACACATCCAAGATTCTTGGACACTGTCTTGTGTTGATTACGCATTCCCAAGAAAAACTTGGAATCATGGCGATCAGGGTAGAGAAGGGCCGTTTGTAACGTCAAAATGCTCATGGTGGCGGCTGGATGACATGCGGAGACACGCAACACACACACAATGCAGGTAGGTATCGGTTCGATAACGTCAATCGGTAATCAGATCAAACGTGCGCACATGTCAGTTCCGCGCACGGGAGGGCCGTGGAGGCGCAGTGCGTGCGTGCGTGTGTGCGTACATGCCATTTCTCGATTACAGCGCAGAAAGCTGCATGCGTACCGAATCTTGCGGACGTCGTGGGGTCCAGCGTGCTGGAACAATACAATGAGGTGAGCAAGATAGCGGGTATGTGGTAGATGTCCGGGGGGCGAGGATTTCATTGATGGGATAAGACAATCTACTTGTGGTCCATCTCTCCGTCGACATGTCTTGGACGCATCCGTTTGCAGCCATTCTGACCTCGCTGCTTGGCAATGACGCTGCTCAGAAGCCGACGGTACAGTTTATTCCGTCTGGAACAAAACACCTCTCCATCGGTATTTGACCCATCGCCCGTGGGCTTTGAATCAGCGGGCCACGCAACCCCAACGACGATCGTCTCCACCTCGCGTCGAAGGATTCCTGCCAGCCTACTCCACAATCCCCACGATCTCGACTCATGTGCGCTGGAGCCACTCTGGCACGCGAGAGTGGTCTGATTACGCGTGCATTCTGGTATTCGGGAAAGCGCCAGCCAGAGTACTGTAGATCGGCATTTGAATCCTGGGCCGCATTCCAGTCCCACAAGCACCACTCCAAGACGGATATCATGTCCGTGGGAACCGTTGGCAGTGCTTCGTGTATCGCGCGCGGGTGTGGCTGGCGGCTGGCCCGGCAGCCAAGATTCGTTCCAAGGAAGGCTGCAGTAATCGCGCAGGCTGTAGATTACCAGAGGCTCTGTAACCGTCGTTGGGGGTTGCTGACGGCAGATTTGTACAAGGAGTACGGATCGGCAGATGCTGTGTTTCGTACCAGTTCAGCGTAGATTGGTGAGGCGTTTACACAACCGGAAAAAGAAATCGGGCTGCGTGGTGTATGCACATGTTATCGAGAAGGCTTAGTTACTTACTTCCCATTGTCTCAAGCTTTTCAGAGGCTCGGAGGTTCGCGCTCTGTATCATTAGTAAGGCCAGGTAAGGTCTATTCATGCGTTGTGCCCGTGTCTTGCTGCAGAGTATGGCCGCACAAGTTCTCCGATGCAAGGCCTGGCTCATGGTAGCCATGTAAGTAAGGTATATTGCCACTTCGCTTGCCGAGTTGCCATGTTGTACTTCCCGGAAACTGCTCCGACCCTTCTCCAGGGACAGACGTGCCTCTTTGAGAAGATCTGCGTTGTCAGACTCGATGCGCGATTACTTTGCTGTGGGATGTCACATGGATAGCCTGAGTCTGAAGGTGGAAATACAATTGCAAATTGCAACACCGGACTAGAGTCAAGAAATGCCGCTCCAGACAAATTAAGCAAACACACTTCCAGGTTCCGGCTTGGAGAAGTCTTGGGTTGCAGCCGTAAGGAGGCGTCGAAGTGGTTCATCTAGACTGGCGGGAAGCCAAGACTCCGCTGGCCTTGGTCGCAGCTTCGTTGCGGCACATCCCTTTGGCGCCTTGTCTGATGCGGGGGTACGTACATTGTGGCGCATGCTGTAGAACCATCCAACTAGATGCGCGGGTCACCTGGGGTTTATGCCTGAGTTTAGCCGGACTAAATATCCCTTGAGAAGGTTTCGATGTACAAGTACATCGCCCAAGGCTGGGCAATCTTGGCGGCATCGAGATATGTAGATCGCTTTCGTAGTAAGGCAGCGTTGAGGAAAACCCGCGGCTCCGGATACTTTTCGCAATGTGCGACCGGTGTAGAAAGGGCAGCCACATGACTGACATGTACAAACTTTACGAGATCGCCCGGTGTACTTGGCAATAATCAGAGTTGTGCAACGCGAGCAAGCCATTGTCTCAGAATGACCGAGGAAAGGATCATAATTAGGGGTATCAATAGCTGCCAGGCATGTGAAGACTAAAGCAATGTATATGGTGCTGAGATGAGAAAGCGAGTGAGAGATGATGACGAACCGCAGAATCCCAGCAAACTATGCAGAAAACACCATGATTCGCGTCAATTTGACCATGGAACGTTGAAACCCCGAAACGCCGTTGATGCCGCCCTCATTTCATACCAGAATATGACTAAAGCTGCAATGTCAAAGGCTTCAGGACTCTTGAGAATTTTGACAACTTCCGGTGTGCAAGGAGCGCATGTATAACGAGCAACATACGCAAAACTGACAAGCCTCCGTGGAAGAAGTGGAGGAGCTGCATTACTGTACTAGGCTTGCTAGCTTGCTAGCTTGCCAACACTCGGCGTTTGAACACCTGGCTGGACGGTGTGTGTCGCGATTGCGAGCACGCTTGTTGAGCTTTCACCGCCGCCATCCACAGACATGCCGAGGGCACGGCGTGCAAGTTCTTTTTGGCCTGTGATAACGGGATCTACCGGAGAAGTCAGGCTGTTGTGACCGTTGGCGCTCGGTTGCAACCATTGTACACTTGTACAACGTGTTACCAGCCGTTGTGTAGTCTCGTCTACAGGCGCAAAGTGGGTGCCGCTACTGACAAGGAGATGAAGTAATCTCAACAGCTCTTCGCGCTTGTAGTGTGGTGGCTTGCTGATCTGGCTATGCAACAAGATCGGGTGCAGCACCCGAAGGTATGTATGTCGTAGCGCACTTGCAGCTGGAGAGTCGTGGGGAAGATCGATAAGATTTCGAAGGATAACGTCGACCAGAACGTGTAGATCGTTGGTGTAAAAATACTCCGCTGTGGAAGAGTTGCCGAAGAGAAGGTACAGAAGTTTGAGAATCAACAACTGAAGAGAGGTCTCAGACTCTCTGTTTAACAACAGTATGAGATTGCAACCGAATGTCTTGTAGGTCAGGCCATGGGTGGATATGGCCTTGATAACTCGATTCGTCATTCGGTGTCGGCCGTCGCTGTGGTTGGTCGTGGAGGCTACCAAGTATTGCTCGTTCAGGACCAGCTAACCAAACGTCAGCTCGCGGCATCATAGTTTAACATTCCAGACGTACTAGGACACGAATGACCGTGTAATGGTATGGGTCTTCAGCATCGTCAGAAGCACCCTCAATAATGTCAAGGAGGTACACTATGAAAGCGTCGTTTACGGCCACTATGAACAACACACGTTAGCCCAAGACCCCAATCATGGGGACCGCACTGGCTGCAGTTCCCTCCACGTACTGAAATCATCCCAGGTCAAACGTTGACCGCGCGAGGACTCGTACAGAAGCTCCAGCAGCAACTGATGCAGGCTAGTATCCTCTTGCACGGCGTCCATCTGGACCAGTTCGACGAGTCTGGGAAAGGTGGATTCGGCATGCATCATCTCGAAGATGGCATCGTCTTTGTGATGGCGGCCATCGTACAGCAAAAAAGCTGCTACGATGTGAAGTGTGGGGTTGTCTTCTTCCTACTCGTCTGTCAGCAGCTGTTGACTATCGGAGGTCGTAGCCCACATACTTGAAGCAGGCAATATATTATCTGTCGCCGCACATAGTCCGTGTTGGCGACATAGAGATCACCTTCCAGCAAACGGAAGATGCATTTCGCAATGCTATAGTCGGTCTGGAGATACTCCGCTGGACATGGTCAACACCCGTCGACACATACCTCCAAGGGTCGCATACACTTGTAGTTGGTGGTAACGTTCAGGAAAGAGCGCAGAGAGTTGTCGATGATCTCGTGTTCCTGGCAGCGCGTCGATACGATGTCGTCTAGCTCTGTGTCGCGGATTAGCCCTTGTGGCCTTGCACTGGTGGGGGTATTTGCAGGCGCTCTCTCACCATCCCAGAATTGCTGCTCATTCTCGAGGCTATACGACACCTCAAATGCCATGTCTGAGTCGCGGGCCAAGTACTAAAATCATCCTCCTAGCGGCAAAGCGTACGAGATGTTCGGGTCTGGCGCGTGAGTTTCGTCGACGTGAAGTTGTTCGCGTCGAAGTCCAAATGGCACGCCGAGAATTCCCCGCCGCAGTGCGTCACTTCCGCATCTCGGACATGGCCGGTGCTCATGCCATCAACATTGAATGTTCGCAAAAGATCACGTTGAAGCAGGAACCAAGCGTGTCAAAGCTTAACAATAGACGTAACTTTCATACGAAGCTAACAGGGCCATATCATATCGACCAGAATAAAATAACGACAGCGCCAATATCATGTGGTATCCTGCGCAATCCCAAGCCTGAAAGCAAACAAACCAAACGCCGAACCAAAGGTATATCCCAATTTGATAAACCGAAAACCCCCCTCGATGAAGAGACATACAATCTACCATCCTCCCCTAACTCTGCGAATCTTCTCCTTCCCTCCAACCCTTCCGGCTGTGATTCTCCTCACCCATCGTCGAATCGCCCACCCCCTTGCGAGAGCCTGGAACGCCAGAACATCGCTCTCCAGCTGTTTATTCCGGGCTTCCAAGATGCCCTTCCAGCGTACTTGAATTACAGTAGCAGCATTGAAAAGACGCTCTCTGGTCTGCGCAACCACAGCACATTCATGAGCCATCTTCATCAAGGCGATGCGTTGGCTAATCTTCCTTCGCGATAGATGACGACGGAACGCGGCTTGAATAGTCGATGCAGCGCGGTGCGTGAGGCTGAGTGGGAGAAGACGCGAAGCCAGGAACGAGAGCGTGAGGAGCGTGAAGTCTCGCGACGGAATCGAGCGCGCGGATGCGTGTTGCGGTGTGAAAAGCGATATGAAAGAGGTGGAACAACCGACTGCTCTCAGTTTTGCTGCTAAGCCCAGTCTGCCGTGTTCCATGGTTGTTGCAATAGACGAGGGAAGATAAGTGTCGACGATGACTTCCAGGACTTTCGGGTCTGCAAACGAAGTTGTGAGATTTGCAACGCGGATTCCGTGCAGGCGAGCAATGGAGCGGGACCATGAAAGCAGGAGGCGCTTATGATATTCCAGTCCGGCAATCTCGGCGGTCGCGTCGTCCGCGTCGGAATCGAGATCCCGCTCTTCAAAGTTGTCACGGTTGCGGTACCATTGCTCCCGGAATCGCTCTGTCTCCTTCACGATTTGTGGCCAGTCGACAAGGTTACCGAGACCACACTTGCCGACCAGCGACCACAAAAGGCTGAGTGTGTTCTCGCGGTGGCCATCGACGATGTCGTCTGCTTTGATCGCGTCGAAGGCGTGGCGTGGGATACCAGGCGCGCCCTCAAGGGCTGAAAGGGCGATCTGGACGTTATATACCTTCTGTGGTCGGCCAATAGCTGGGTACTTGAGATGTTGTGACAACACCCAGCTTTCCTTGTCGTTGCAGTCACTTTTCAAGAGCTCACCGGTAGGCATAGAAACGGTGATTGTCTGGTCTTCCTCCTCGGTCATTCTTGAAGATGGGTATACAAGTAGCTCGACCAGACGAGTCAGAACGATGCCATCGCGCAAGTCGACTGCGATGTTGTCGATGTGGTAGGTGTACTCCTGGAGCGGATACTGAGCGTGCTCCACCTTGTAGCTCAGGTGGCCTAAAGGTCGAGTTATATCGCCAAGCGATGGAAGCAACAGGTGCGAAAGCTGGTGAAGCACCTCGACAGACGTCTTGTGGGGCGAGGTCGTCTGAAACAGACATCCAGGAAGGATCTCAGTTGTCTTGGACTTGTCAAGTAACAACGCAAGCATCAAGCTGCGAAGAGCTGTGCGCCTCCATGACCATGCTTGAGAACCAAAGTCGTCGTCACCTCGAGCGATGCTTGCAATGCTTCCTGCGCCTGACTTGACGCGAACAGCGTCCTCGTTCTTGATCAAGAATGCGTCCAGGAACTTTTCAATCGCACGTCGCTCGGCGCGGAACATGCGCGATCCATCATCGGAGCTGGTGGAGCCAGTCGACAATCGGCAGGGCGTGTTGATTTGTCTCCCGATGACGGTCTCCGCTGCAGCGCGTAGTGCATTGAGATCGTACGTCTTCGTCCACAAGTTCAGGAACTTCTTGCGCAGCCCGACGTCGTCCTTGAGTCGCAGGGTCTGGGCAAGAAGATCTTTGGGTATGCTCAACGCGCCGTACTGCAGAGAAGCCTGCAGCCGCTTGTGCAGCGGTGGCATCGAGGGTTCATGATACAGCGCAAGCATCTTCTTCCTCAAGTCCTCGGGACTCTGTTCGGCATTGGGATCACTGCTTGCTGAGTCGAAGACCGAGTTCAGGAGCTGAGTGATTGCAACTTCTTGGTAGGTGAGCCAGCTGTCCTCGTACATGGTCGAGCGGGTGAGGTCTTCTGTAAGCACAGGGTATTTCTCCTTCTTCTCAGGCTTCTGTCCAACAATGTGCATCATGCTGACTGCAGGAGCTGCTCTTTCTACCCTCTGGCGGCGCAAGGCGGTCGGAGGTGATCTGCTGGTGTGGAATGGAGAAGAAGACGACAACGGGGTGCGGCTTGGCCTCGAGGCCTTGGCTTTCGCAGCCTTGATGGTCTCTTTCAGAGCTGCTCTGCTCGAAGCCGTGGCATCCGCTCTAGCTTTGAGCGACTTTGCGGGCGAGCTGTCGTAAGCGGATTGTGGTCGTGAACGCTTCTGGGAGCCTGTGAGTTTCGTCTTAGTTTGCGAGTTGGTGGTGCTCTTAGGGGCGCTCTTGGTGGTGTTGAAGTGGACTCGCGGAGGCGCTTTCATGGCCGATTTCTCGGGGTCGGCCTTGGGGAAGTTGAGCTCGATAATGGTGCCGGTTCCCTTCTTCTCTACAATCTCCACGCCGGGTGGTAGGTTCTCCTTTCCGCTCCCTGATCCAATCACGTCGCTGCAGAACGACACGCTTTGTAGCGAGCGCGTCGTCGAGATCAAGGGTCCGCGTTTGGGTGGTGCAGCTAATGATTTCCTGGGAAGCTTACGTTCCTTCTTCAGTGCAGGAACTAGCTTACCCTCCTCCTCTGAGAGGGTGACCAAGTCTAGGCCAATGTCTGGGGAGTTCTGCCGGGGGTTGCGCGTCGCATGCGTCGATTGGCCTGGGTGTATGGTCATAACGGTCGTGTCGTCGGACGGTACGTATATGGTTCTTCGGCGCGGGTCTTTCTTAGGCGCCTGCTTTCGGAGCTCGCGCTGTTCGAGTATGTCCTCCTGCAGCTGCACAGTCGCGTTGACATCGCCGCCCTGTCTCTCCGCAAGCATGTGGGAGACGCGTCTCCGCTGTGGCTTGAGAGGCTGCGCTTCCTGGACAGGCGGTGCGGGTTTCGGTATGCGTTGTGCTGGGTGTGCTAGCATCGTGGTCCTCTTAATCCTCGAGCCCTCGGGCATGATGGACGCGCGACTCCTTCTTTTCGTCTCAACCGCTGCCAGCTGCTGCTGCTCCTCTTCTTGCGCGACGTCCTCGAAAATGTCGAGCGACGGGTTGAATGCCGGCTTGTGCATGTTGCGCGTCGGCCGACGCGGCTTCGCAGTGCGCAGACTGGCCTTCAGCTCTGTTGTGTACTCAATGTTGGCCGTCGTGTCGTCGGTGGCATAGCTGGGCGCGTAGCTCGATGCTGGGCGTCCGTAGTCGTAGTATCCACTTGGAAACGATGGGTTAGGTGCAGGGCACGGCGTGCCTGCGGTATAGCGGTGCATTTTGGCGTGTCTGATGTCGCAATTCGAAGCGCCGGCGCATAGGGTTATGAAGGGTTCGCTCTCGTCCAAGGATGTCCAAGATTGAAGATGGTGGCGCCTAGCTAAAAGGGAAGAGCACAGACGCGCCCGCTATGTTGTGAAAATACGCGCTACATGTTGCTACGGAAACACCACTCGAAACATCTGACAGCCGTTCGCCCTTGACGTCAGCCCGCATTGCGGAATCCACGGATATGGTCGGCATCGTTTCGGGTGGCATGACTGTCACTACAGCGGATGGTGTGGCTCAAATGCTTCATGTTTCCCCTTCGACACTCGTCTACCAACTAGCTGATCAAGCGAGCATCATCCACGTCCGCCTACCGCATTAATTTCCACTCTAAATGAACACCAACCACCCTATCTTCTCACCAGGTTATGACAGGTCAGTGTGAAATGCCCGCACAGAATCATTAGAGTCTGTCACTTTCGTAAATCCTCTCGTTTTAGAGCTGAACCTACCAAACCATACTTTCAATCACATCTCTCCCACTTCAACACACCTCCCCAAACCCACTAAGGATTCGACACCGGCCTCCCACCCCTCTTCCCCACCTCCACCCCCGCCCTCTGCGCAACCGTCTTCGCCTCCTGCGGCGCGCCCTCCAAGCTGCCCACCAGTGTATTCCCCTCCCTCGTCGGCCCCGTCCTGCCCCAGTTCCCCGTAATCGTATTATTCGCAGTGTTCACGCCATTCTGCGCGTACCATATGCCACTCGACAACAACACGTTCTTCTGGATAGCGTACGAATTACTGCCTTCGTCGGTGTACATGCCAAAGCCCGTGGAGTCGTAGGCGTAGTTTTCGCGAATCACCGTGTTGGGGCTTTTACTCAGGGTATACAAGGCGCCCAAGTCGGTGTGTGAGAGGCCGTAGCGGTGCAGAAGATTTCCTTCGATGCGATTATCGCGGGAAATAGTTGGAGTCGAGTATTTGGGCTGGTACTGGTACAAGCCTCGTTTCTCATACTCCGAGCTTCCACCTGCATCGTTCGAGCCCCAACCGTAGCCGTGGCAGATGCCTGAATACGGCGCTATGTCGATGTCGTTGTGCGAGATGTTGGACGACTGGACGTAGCTTGCGAAGATGGGTACGGTGGAACTGAAGAGCGAGGACACGTTGCGGAAGATGTTGTTCTCGATGGAGATTTTTGAGTTCAGCATTCGGCCATCGCTCGGGTGGTGGGCGTCGGCTCGCACGCCGCCAGCTGTGATGCTGTTGCCCATGACTTGGGAGAAGAAGGCTTCGCGGACGGCTACGTTGCTTGCACCGAGCCCGACGCCTGAGATGTGGGCATTGGCGTCGTTGCCGATTCCTACGCCTCCGCCGCCCATTTGCGTGAAGTTGCCGCCTGTAAAGAAGACGTTGTTGGCTGCGCTGATTTGAATGGCGGAAGGCATTTGGCACCAATGCGGCCTTGAAGACTCGAAGTTTGCCGGAGTGTACGTTGTGTTCTCGCAGAGGTAACCGCCAGTCTGTTGATCAACGTAGCCGATCGAAGATGGTGCGAGCCATGTGCTATGAGCCTGGCGAAGCATAAGTATCAGATCATCTAGAAATTCAGTCGCTATACTCACAAAGCTCACGCCTTCGAACGTGATATCATGTGCAGGAGCATCATACGTCCCCCCAACCACCACCAGCGTCTCCAAAACACCCAAATGCGCATCCAGGCTCGCCAAATTCTCCCCACTCAACGGCTTATAGTACACCTTCCCCGCCTTACTATCAAGGTAAAACTGCCCGCCTTCACTCAACAGCGCCAAAGCATTCTGCACCCAAACCCCAAAGTCTGCATTCGGCTTCGAAATATGGTCATATCCCCAGTTATTCGTCGTCCACCAATCTTGCTTCATGACCAGTTCGCGATTCCCTTTCCCCGAGACTGGCGCGTATCGGTCTGTGAAAGAGTTGATGAAGCGCACTTCAGCCTGCTCGATACCAGCCGTGCTCGTGATCCAATCATACGTTCCCGCCGTCCATTTTATCGAACTCGCCGTATACACGAGGTCTTTCCTATTCGCAATCTTGCGCCGCGCATAGTTCGATGCCTGGCCGTTGACATACAAGTTCCTCGACTTGAATCCCTGGGGCACACTCGTGCTGTATATGCCATTCGCACCCGCAGTCCAATTCGTAAGTTTCCGACCGCCAGATATCACGGCACCGGAACCCGCCCAATTTACTTTGAATCCATTCCTCCCAGAGTCTTGCGCAGTGAGAACGAGGGGTGCGGAAAGCTCGTACGTGCCCGGCGCGATGTGCACCGTGATGTTCGCATTCATAGCCCCGATCTGAGCTCGCACAGCTGATTGCGCCTTCGTCAAGCTCGAGAGAGGTTTCGCTTCCGAAAGTCCATCGTTGCTGTCCGAGCCCGTCGTGGAGACGTAGACATCCGCCGCCGCCGCGAGGACTGCAAAGAAAGCTGGTAGAGTCTTCATGTTGCGAGGTGTATAGAAACTTGACTATCAAAACAACGTCTGTCGTCATAAAACAAGACCTGTCCCAACACATATAAGCATATCCAAGCCGGCCCGCTCGATATTTCTCCGTCGATCGTCCATACCCTTTGGCTCCGAGTACTCTCGGAACAGGGCCTTGCCTGCTCATCTAACTTTCTCCTGCAAACTTAAATCCTCCAACGCGACATGACTGACGGGAACTCCCCGTCCTCCTCGTCTCCACCAATGACCCAGCATCTCGGCTGAATGTCGCGATACAAAAACCTGGGGTAAAGTGGGGGCAGCATATTTGTCCGGCGGTAGAATGTGGAGGGCCTTGCTATTCTTGGTATTAAGTTGATCGTAAAAGCGCGGGGTACATGTCAGTCTAGTAAGACTACTTGAATGCTTTGGAAGAGGTGGTGTGAGGTTGCAGTGATTTCGTCCGAGAATGGAACGTAAGCGAACATGCATTCTACTGGCTCAGTGTGCCCTTTCGCTTGTGTTTGTGCCCCTTCACGCCCCTTTTGCCCTGCGCTAATGCAGTAGCTTGTCGTGCCCTTTGTACTGTCTTCGACACTTGTACGAAAAAATGTCCGAATGTGGGAATTCACTTCGCCCATACAATATATATGTGTATCGGATTTACGTCCGATGGGGCGTTCACGCCCTGCGTTAGATTCAACGCCCCTCCACGCCCTTCTCACTACAATCTACACTTACAATCAAACTGTCCCCTTGTAGTAATATCATGCTTGATTCAAGCTTATCGTTGTCACAAAGGTGCAGACGTCGCGCCCCTTTCGCCCTCTACTAACCCAATCCATCTCTACGCCCCTTCACGCCCTTCCACTGCAATCCATACTTTACACCAAACCTTCTCAATCCAGTAGTATCTCGTGCTGTATTTGGTTAGTGAGAGTGTCGTGTAGGTTTTCCGCCCTCGCCCTTTGCATCTAACAGGTGACATATCACGCCCTTCGCTGCACGCCCTTCGTGGTGCTGCGTTCAACACCTGAGATGGGATTACTGGATGAAGCAAGTACTCAGAAAGGATGAATAATACCATAGCGAAGATCAGATAGTGCGAATGCTCACGCAAAGTCTCATGCCAATATACGAATCTAATAACACAAATCATACAAGTCTAACCCACCCAAATCCCCCGCATATTCCGATATCTCTCGCGTATATACATTCCATTCCCTCTCTACTCATCATCGATGACTTCTTTCTCCCTACACACGACACATCCGCGCCCGACGGCGTTCTTGATGACATGTGCGTGCGCTACTTTTGCACCTACGCTTCGCGTCCACCGGCCCTCGCCTTCCAGTGCGTCGCTGGCGAGTTGTTGTTGGAGCGTGGCTGCTACGCTGGCGCTGGCGCTTGTCTTGGGGAGTAGGCAGCTGAGGTGGAAGACGTGGCCGCATGCGAAGCCCACGAGTGTGTCGCGTGACAAAGGCAATGGGCCGTCTATGATCTCCGACTCTTCGGGTGTGGGTAGAGTGAAGGGGCGGTGACATCCGGTGCAATGGCCGGGAGGTGCTTCGCCCACGGGAGCCTCGGGAGCAGGAGGGTCGATATGTGCTGCGTTTGTTGTAGATGTGACGGCTGTGGTTTTGTCATCTGCTGTCGCTGTTGCTCTAGCTGCCCTCGCGGGTTCAATACCCTTTGCAACAACATCGATGCCCTTGTCGTGTTTCTTGTGTCTTGGACTGTCGTCGCATATCTCGACTTCAAACTTGACACCTCTTTTCTGTCCAGCACGAAGTGTGTCCATGCCGGCTGCGACCTCGCCGCGCAGCACTCTTGCTACACCCTCGGAGATGGAGTGTTGGATCTCGTACTCGCGGACCATCCGACCGATACCGTCTCGCAGACCTTCAATCTCTAGTCCTTCAGGAATGCGGCGCACAAGCTTAATAGGGTCAATGGCGGTGCCAACTTCGGCGAGGAGCCCGCGAATGAAATGTGGCTTGTCCATGGAGTATTCTAGTAGATCGTTCCAAAGGTCTGAGTCGTCTTGTTCCTTAGCAAATGAAATCGCAAAGCTGACGTCGGAGAGCTTTTTAATGATGAGATACAAGGCACGCTTCGTTTGGCCGGTCTTTGAGAGGATGTGTCTGCGACATGTTAGCAGCGTCATAACGGTGCGGGTGTTTCTCAACTTACACAAGCTCTGGGATATACTCCCTCCTCTCGCACTCAGCCGTCGCCTTGCTCAGATCGTAGCTTTGACTCTTTCTCAAATACTCCATGAGCAGTTCTCGGTCGTATTCTGCGAAGAGATCGACCATGAGGTCTGCGAACTCTTCCGCGACGATCTTGCCATCAGCGGCCAGACGGTCTTCAGCTACCCGTTCTTTTGCCGTCTTTCCTGTCCGCTCATGCATCTCCGGTTTCCATAATCGCCGGAGGTAGAAGAATAAGAATGGCTGGAACGGCTCCTTCTTTTGTTGCAATTGCGACACGACGTCAGATGCAGGTATTGTACCTCGACACCCCTCCTCAACGAGTACGTTGATTGCTTCCGTAGACGCTTCCTCTAGCTCCGGCAACGTCGCGGAATCCATTTGGTCTTTTGATACTCGCATCATAATGAATCCAGGTATGTCGTCGCGTACAGCTTCTACGAGATGGAAGTCCCGAATCAGCGTCATGGCAGCGTCCGCGTTCTGTAAACGGATATAGCACCGCAGAGCTTCTCTTTGCCTACCGCTTGCAAGGAACAGCTTGGCAAGCCCATCTTGCAATATTCGCCAGTCTCTGCCTTGTACATCGCCCTCGATAGAGTCTTCCGTGACATCGCCAGCGGAGAGTTTACTTTTGATAGCCTCAATAACGCTGTTGACATCGTAAAGGTCCGTATCCCAAGCCTCAAGTACGTGTTTGAAACGTATCCGATCATGTATGATGTAGTGTCCAAGTACCACCTCATAAACCATCGAAGGTAGTGGTGGCTGCATCGGCTTTTTGGGTATGTATGGCGATATCTCGTTGAAGTGGTTTGTTTGCGCAAACTTCCAGACCCAGTGTTCCCATCTTGCCGATGTGCCAAGTACACGTCCAGCGACTTTACCTGCCTCTTTCCAGTTGTCGGAGCTTACAAGCTGTTGCACCCACAGGTCACCAATGCGTCTCTTTTCTTTTTCAATTGCCGAATTCTGATTCGCTCTTGTGGCAGATACAGTTGTTTGTGATTCGCTTTCATCAGCGAAAAACTCATGTAGACTGCCTTGCTTTTTCAAAGGTGTGCTTGCTGGAGACCCTTCGGACGCAGGTAATTGAGCAGCGGATGCTGCTATTTCTGGATGGTCTTCCAATAGCTCCCATGCATCTTTGTAATTCTCGTGCTCCAATTCCCACTGGAAGTGATCGGAAAGATCACGCTTGATGGCCAAAACACAATCATAAGGACTGTGTATAAAGATCTTAAGACCAGCTGTCGCGGCGTTTGGATGAATCTGAGCTGGTCGCTTTCCGGGCGCAGACGAGGACACGTTTCCGGCGCTCGCAGACGACATGGATGGGGCACGCGGAGGTGTTTTGGAGTCAGAGCTGAACGGGATGTTCATGACGCTGGCTCCAGTACTAAGAATCCGCGCTGCTCCCGCTCCTACATCCCAGATACCACCGCCGATAGCTTCTAGTGCACTTCTCTGTGCAGGAGTCATGGTCTGTGGGTGGGGTACGTATAAAGTGCCCAAGTGGTAATCAGCTGCGGAGAGGGTTTCAAAGCGGCTCACTGTCAACGAATCAACTTCGACTTCGTCTTGTGTCGCGGGATTGATGAGCTTGAGCTCAGGCTGTAATCCATTCGCTCTCCGATGCATGCCACGCCGTGGCGTTTTCTCGTCCTGAGTGATGGGATTGTCGTCGTCATCGCGGGTCCGGTAAGCAAGAACAAGAAGTAAAGAAGGGGTATAAAGCGCTATGCCAGAAACTACACAATCGTCGAAATGAAGTCTTCAAGCTGGTCAGCAGGGATCGGCAACAGGAACTGAGAGAGCATACCGATAAACAATTTCGGCACTGCCGACAGACTTCTCGCCAACGTTCTTACCAGTGCCGGTGCCACCAGGATACACACGGACGATCCAAGCTGTGTCTCCCCAGCCAATGACTAATTTCTCAACCTTCCTTCTCTTCGCACTGTGTGGGGTCTGCGCAAGTCTCTGGTGAGGGAGTGTAGAATCCGACTTGCCCCCATTCACACTCATGCTATCGTCTTCATCCGACTCGAGAGACTGGTCATCAACCCACTCCATCCGCGCCTTCCACACGCCGGCCATATCCTCCCAAATGCGACGGTTGGGTCTTTCGACAAAACCCACCCGCTTCCATGCTAGGTCGGAGTCGGCACTGTCAAGATGAAGATCCGTTCGTATGATGCGGATGCCATATTCGTTCGACCAAGCCACAAATTTGCCAGATAGAGACCATTTAATGCCACTAATAGTGCCTTCCCCAGAGTGCAGTATGGTGTCCTTGCCCCCATGACCACCCAGTCCAATGGCGCCCAACCATCCTGCAGCAGCTTGTGACGCGGAGCTAGTATTCGCGTTCGACTTGACTCCTATCTGGCCTCCGATAGTGTGAATAAGTTCTCCAGCCAGGCCACCAGACAAATACGACCGATCGGACTTGTAGTTCGGTGACAACGCGACGGCTTGTACTGGGCGCCCGAAATTCCGCAGTGTAACATCTTTGGAATCTGTCAAGGATTGTACGCAGACGGTTCCGTCTATGGAAGCGGATGCGATGTATATCTGGTTAGATGGTATCGCAGGCACTTGAGCCTGGCGCGGCGTGCGTGGGGATGGAGTTTGGGCAGCAGGGGATGCGGTTCGTCTTGAGGAAGAGTCGACGGGATCGGCTGCCGGTACGAAGGGCTGTGAAGGTAGTAGCGGTGACACTGAGAGCGCAGTCACAGAGGCGGACGGATGTGCGTTGTAGGTGCGAAGTGTCTGGAATGCAGGGATGTTGATGGCGTGCTGTATTTGTAAGTATATGTGCAACTATCTGGAGCTATTTGAGGTACTCACAATGTTTCCATTATGTGTGCCGACGATCTATCTACAGCTTAGCATGTGTCTCTGAGGGGTGACAGCTGTGGGAGCTATGGCCGTACCATCTTATCCCCCGCAACCACAAAGGTACTCGTCGCGTCGCCATTTCGGTATAGCGGCAGCAGATTGCTGGTCAGGCGATTGTACTTCAGCTTCGGTTCTTCATCCTCGGCGTCCTCATCATCATCTGAGTCCTCCTCTACGCTCTCTTTGCCATTGCTGTCGACCTTTGCGAGCTGTGACTGGTCGCGCGACGGCGTGCGCGGCTCTTCTTCGGTTGCTTCCGCAGCCATGCTGGTGGCATGAGCTGCGGTGAGTATGTAAGGCGCTGCAGCTGTGAAGGGTGGTGAAGGCGACGTGTGAGCGCGTGGAAGCAGTGCGTCGACCGCGGCATCTGGCCCTGGCACTATGACGATCCGCGCTAGGTAGCTTCGGCTCCACAAAAGTTTATCACGCTCGTCCCGCATGTCATTATCGGCATCACTCTTCACGGACAATATGGTCAGATATCACAGCACTCGTGATGCTTCCTTGCCGAGTATTCTCATCTATTGGCGTGAATAGATGTCTTCTCCGTGCACCGTGCACTACAATATGTCGAATATCTCCATGCGCAAGCTCGTCAGCACGATGCTTCTCCACCACCTTAAGCCGGTCGAAGAAGTTCGATTTCACCCAATCGCCTGAACAAATACCAGTCAAGGAGGATAGCAAGGAGGACGTATTGAAGAAGAAACAACATGGGACGCCCAAGGCTTCAAGAAAGAATGCGGGCAAGACTTCTCTGCGCAGTATAGCAGTTGAAGCCCAGAGGTCGCGGACGTTCGTCAAGTCGCGGGGAAGGCAACGCTTTGTAGACCCAGATGCAGAGACAAAGACGGTCACAGCATACTGCGCTGCCGAGACGTACGACATCACAGCCGCTGCCAAACTTGTCAAGCAACAGGGCTACGAACTCGATCCCTTCTCAACCGGACTCTACCCTCAAGTCATACATGTCCAAACATCCGACAAGCCCTCCGAAGTCAAAGACTACCAGCAAGGAGACATCTTCATTTTCCCCTCCGGAACCGTCGTAACCTGGAACGTCCGCGAGCGTGAAGCCCTCAAGCTCGTCAACCAAATCCTTCCCGCCGCCGCCGAAGGCTCCCACCTCGACATGCTCGAAACCGAAGACCTGGATTACCTGGAAGACCCCAGCAAAGAAACCAGCGAAGTCGTCGGCGACACCATCGTGCTCGGCACAAAAGCCGAGCCAGAGCACGACTCCACCTCCCCATCTCCCACCGACTCCCCCGAAAACCCCCAGCGCCACGAAGTCGACACCATTCTCGCCAAAATCGCGTTCTCCTCCGGCCTCGCGCGCTCGACCAAACTCTCCATTCTCGAGACACTCTTGTCTGACTACCAGCATTCCACCCGCTCTATCCCCTCAGCGCTAAGCTCCCTCGCCCCCTCCACCCTCTTCACCCGCTCCTTCATCCTGCGCAAAACCGGCGAACTACTCTCCATCCGTGCACAGCTCAACCTCTACTCCGAGCTGACCGACTCCATGCCCGATATCTTCTGGGACAGCCGCCACGAGCTCGGGCTCGGCGAGTACTACGACCAAGTCGGCCGCGCGCTCGACGTGGGCGTGCGCATCAAAGTCCTGAACGAGAAAATTGGCTTTGCGCAGGAGATTGCGAGTGTGCTAAGGGAGCAGTTGAGTGAGAAACATGGGCTCAGGCTCGAGTGGGCGATTATCGCGCTCATTGCGGTCGAGGTCGTGCTGGAGGTTTATCGGCATTGGATGGAGAGGCGGGAGAGGGAGGATGAGGGGAGTATGGAGAGTCTAGTGCGGAGGTATGTGCTAATGTTGATGGAGAAGGAGAAGATGACGAGCAAAGAGGCGGAGAGTAGTTGATGGTTGGCTTTCGATTTTACGTGATACCCCACTCAGATATAGACTTCGCATGTTAAACACAAAAGGAAAATAGACTTGATTTCGAACAATCCAGCTCATGCAAATCTACGAGCGTTGATATTTACAGACTCCCACCGCGCTATTGCATCTATTGATCATCCAAAACATGCAGGTACTTCTTCTCCTCCCTCTTCTCCTTTTCGCTCATTGGTGGCAAGTCATAGTAGTTTGAACTTCTGTATCCCTTGAGGTACTCGAACGTCAAGCTCTTCAGTTCCACAGGCTCAATGTCCAGATCCTTGAACGTCTTGGCCTTGGGGTCAACTGTCTGATCAATAAATTCGCGCTCGACTTCATCGCCGGAGTGGATTGGCCACCAAATAAACTTGTTGGCGTATGTGGCAATGGGCTTCATAAGACCCTTGGGAACATTGACGTGACCGCGCTTCTTCATGGCTTCCTTCTCAACAAGGTCGTTGATCTCGGCCATGGAGTACTCGGTCGGGCCGTAGAGTTCGTAGGTCTCAGCAGCCGTGGTGTCATCCTGCAGCATGTGCTCGAGGGCCATGGCGACATCAATGACGTGGACAGGCCGAAGGCGCTCTTGCAGGTTGTTGGAAGTCACGATATTTGAAGGGTAAGCGAGGCGGTGGAGAAGACGATCCTCAAATCCGAACATAGGCGCTGGTCGAACGATGGTTGTTTCTGGGTAGATGGAGCGCGCCAGCTGTTCACCCTGGGCCTTTGTTCGGTAGAAATCAGATGGCGAGTCCAGCGATGCGCTGTGGGATGAGACTTGCACGAATCGGTCAATGTCGTACTTGGCAACAGCCTCCACGATGCGCTCCGTTCCGTGAACATGGACATCCTCGAGATCGAAGTTCTTGGTGGGGTAGTCGCGACCAATGAGGTTGTAGACAATGTCAGAGTGACGAACGCTCTCTTCGATGGAGGCTGTGTTCCGCAGGTCCATTTCTAGGAAGATGACGCGACCGAGATCACCAGCAACCTTCAGGTGGCGCTTGGCCATTTCCTCGCGGAATGGGATTATAACGGTACATCCTGAGCGTGCTGTATACACCGTTAGTTGACTACCATGTTTTGACCTGATGACTACACGCACCCAGCCTGTTCACGATATAGCGTCCCAAGAATCCAGTGGCTCCGAAGACGGTCGCAGTGTATCCTGTACATGTGTGAGCAGTTGCCCCAGTGTCGATGTTGGCTGCAGCGCACCTCCGAGCGACGATCTACCACCGGCTACCGTGAGAATCGGCTTTCCAGTCCTTGCAGCAAATTAGCATGCTGCTCGCGATCCCATCAGACATATCCCACCTGGTGATCTTGACGTCCGAGTTGATCCGTGACTGGGAGGCTGCAGAGGTCGATAGTCTGGCTATGCGCATCGAAGGAATTGGGGTCCGCGATGCCGCCCCAGCGCGAGCACATCGGAGAGGCAGAGCCATGTTGCGGCGGTCAATGGCTCGTATTCGTGGCGTTTGAAGCTCTGGTTGAAGCTCTGTGAGGGATGGACGTCGGGAAGTGACGAATCTTGGCGAACGCTAGTTTGGTAGCTGCCGCCGCAACGCCATCCACAGCAACACATGCCACACTTGCATGCACTCACTCCGCCTTCATCTGCCCCACACACGATTTCGGCCGACTGAATAATACCACTTGCACTCCCGGATCGACACATCACAGCCGCAATCATGGCCATGGATACGGACACGATCCCGAACCTGCTGGGCGATGCGCGGGACCAGGCACCGGAGGAGCTCCAAGAGTACTTTATCACCTTCGAGGACTACTGGGAGCGGAAACTGTGGCACGAGCTTACCGACAAGCTCATCGAGTTCTTTGAGAACCCAGACAGCGCAAAGCAGCGGATACCCTTCTTCGAGACGTTCATCAAGAGCTTCGCAAACAAGATCAACCAGCTCAAGCTTGTCACACTCGGCCTCAGCGCAGCAACACAGTACAAGGGTATGTCTTCACACGTGTGTATATTACTAGAATACTAACCACCATAGATGACAAGGAGCGCCTCAACTTCGTCAACGACCTTGCAAAGAGCGTCAACAAGCCCGCCTCACAAGATGCCTACGTCTACGCCACAGTCGCTGCTGCCAGCATACAACTAAGATTAAAGGACGAGGAGGGTGCGAAGAAGAAGCTCGATGAGTGCGAGCAGATACTGGAGGGCTTTGACTCGGTGGAGACAGTGGTGCACGCCTCGTTCTACAAGGCGAGCGCGGAGTACTACAAGTCGAAGCATGAGTTTGCAGCTTACTACAAGAACGCCCTCCTCTTCCTTGCCTGCGTCGATCTTCAAGATATGGAGCTCCGCGAACGCCAGTCTCGCGCATACGACCTCAGCATCGCCGCTCTCGTGTCAGATTCCATCTACAACTTCGGAGAGCTGCTTCTCCACCCCATCCTCGACTCGCTCGTCAACACCCCGCACGCATGGCTGCGCGACCTCCTCTTCGCTTTCAACCGCGGCGACCTGATCGCATACGATGTCCTCGCCGGCAACATTTCCAAAGTACCCCTACTCAAGGAGCATCAGACCTTCCTCTACCAGAAGATCTCCCTCTCCGCCCTCACAGAGACCGTCTTCCGTCGCCCACCCCACGACCGTGCCATGACCTTCACCGAGATCTCACAAGAGACGAAGGTGCAGCCAAACGAGATTGAGCACCTGATCATGAAGGCGCTGAGCTTGGGGCTACTGCGGGGTCAGATCGACCAGGTTGCTGAGATTGCGCGCATCAACTGGGTGCAGCCGAAGGTGCTGGATATGAAGCAGATTGAGAGCATGCGGGCTCGATTGAAGGAGTGGGATGCCAGCGTCAACCAGCTTGGGAACTGGATCGAGGGTGTGGGCAAGGACGTTTGGGCTGCATAGACACAACGATCAGATGCTTTGGTCCAGCAGTAGGGCTTCCTCGCAGCAGTTCCAGAGGGCGCGTATGCGCGCCATGTAATCATAGATTATGCTCATCATGCCACCACGCATGAGAAGACGATGAAATGAAAAGCCATCACACTGCCACGAACTCGCCTCAGTATCTGTCCACAAATCTCTCATTGTTCTTCATGATCTTATAGTTGCCTATATTATATATTACACCCTCTCTTCTCAATCCATTTTCACTCAAACAACCCCCCGGCCACAATCGTCGCACCCACCACCCACGCAGGCGCCCAAACAATCCACACAACCACCTGCGTCCACATACCCCAAACATGCCACCCAATCGCACTTATTCTCAACACCTCTGCCAGATCCGCGCCTAGCAAATACGCACTCCACTGCGCCACCATAATCGGGTTCAACACGACCAGCACCCCGAGCTGCAAGAACGTCAAACCAGAGTGTTTGACCTTGCGCACGAAACTCAGCGGCGTAGTGAGTACGCCAATGATAAACGACAGAGAGAAATTCAGCGTCGCCAGCGCAGCCAAGAACATACCCAGCAACAGCAACGAGAAAGACTGAATGAGCGTGATTTGCTGTGCCGTCAGGGATGGTTCGAGGGCGTAGTAGTTTATAAATGCCAGGCCGACGGGTAAGAGGACGGCGAGGTTTGCGCTCGTTAGGAAAATGCCCATCAGCATGTCGAGATCCCACGAGTTGAAGTAGTACATGGGCACCAGGCCGGCGGCGTGGGTGGCGAGGACGACGAGGACAGGGAGGAGGAGGGGGCGCTCGATTACGGCAGTCGTGGTCTTGGGGACTATGCTCACGTCCTTGCCATCTGTGACTACGTCGGTCTCAGAAGCCTCGGAAGACGGTTTCTTATCTTCTACTGCAACGGGCTTCGAGTCCTTGGGCGGTAGGCGTCCGGTAGGTGCGGGTTTCGCGGATTCAGTGGGCTGCCCGCTCTTGACCCAGAGTGCGAGCGCGGTGATGCTGAAGTTGAAGGCGATCAGCATGGCGGAGGGGAGGTATGTGCCGATGCTGACGAAGCGCTTCGAGTGCATGAGGAGGTAGAAGAAGAAGCTCTGGTGCAGGTGCTCGAGGAGGTTGTTGAGGCTGCGGAAGAGCGATTCGACGGTTCGTCCGAGAGAGATTTCGTCGTGCCAGCCATCGCCGACGGTGACGAGCGTAATGGCATCGACGTGGTATGGGATGAATGATGAATGAGGGCCAGTCGCGTGACCGAGACCCTGGGAAAGCATGCCGCGAGCCATGGTTGTGAGGCGCTGCTTGTAGGTGTCGTCCTGGCCGAACATGCGCTGGATGGAACAGTCGATGCCCATTTGTCCACCCGCGACCTGAACAGCAGTATTGAACAGATCCAAGTTAGGCAGCTGACCATTCACTCCATCATACACAACGTGCAGCTTGTCGTAGCGATGTCCCCAAGGCCCAGCAGGATAGTCGACGGCAACAGCGCCCTGTAGTGCCCCGCTCTTGATCTTCAGGCTCTCCACGTACCGCTCGTCGTGCTCGTTGTGGTACGCATCAACCCAAGCTTGCGGCCCAATGGTGCTGTCTCCAGAAATCAGGAAGATGACGTCCTTGCTCCAGAGACTCCAGCGCTTCATGTAGCGTGCCAGGGTGAGCACGAGGGCTACACCCGAGTTGTTGATCACGTCGTCCATGTTCTTCCATGCGCCAATGAGCACCATGGCCTCTGTCGCGTCGGCGCGGGGACCTTGGAGGATAGCATAGACATTTTCGCCGGAGAGTGTGTGGTTCGATACGGTGTAGTTGTACTTTTGCGTCGCGACCTTGAGGTTCTGTTCGAGGAAGATGCCTTCGAGCGCTTTTGATCGCCTGTCGTGTTGTTAGTGCGGGCGATAGTCGTCTGATCTGCCATGGTCTTACTCGTCAACACTCTTATCAATCAGTCCATGGACTTCATGTCGGTATGCTCTGAACACATCGTGCTCGGAACCCTCAAAGTATGTGTGCACTTGTCCCGGGAGCAATGCGTTCTCCGAGACATATGTCCGTCGCGAGTATTCGTCCAGAGGCAGTACAAGTAGCCATGCGATTCCAATCACAATACAGAGAGCCGAAAGATAAGGCGGCAGCTTTTGTATGCGGTCGCTATTCCTCAATGCGAGGAGTGAAGCTTCACATGTCAGCACTCCAATCTCTTCAATTCACCACCTGAAGCCTTACATATGAGCGCCATGTCGTCTCCTCCTGAATTGCACCAGTCGAAGAAAGGAGAAGAAGGATCAGGACAGAAATGCGGCGTGCAACTTCCTCCAAGACTTACCAAGCTCCGCCAGCCCACCCAGTGCGGAAGGTACGAAGTGTGAGGATCTGCCGCTAGAAGCCGGGATCCCTGTCATTGGTAACGGCCATCCGATCTTTTGCGATCTTTCGACACGCGCCCAAGACACATCGACACTCCCGACGCGTTCCGCCATGCCGTCGTTTCCCCAGTTCAATCCGACGCGCTTACGGTCCTACGTGCTACGCCTGCCGCTATGCACCCGCGGTCTCATCCTGGCCATAGTCGGCCTGTACATCGCGGCGATTCCCTTTCCCTGGTTAAGGGAGTTTGGGCAGCTGGAGCCGGCTAAGATGGATTTCACGCAGAGTACGTTGTCCTTTGATTTAGTGTACTTAGGAGAAGACTTGAGGGAGCTAGTGTATGTCCCGTTGCATCATAGAAGGCCCGGTGTTGAAGGAAGTGTAAGCTTATGAAGCCGACTGGACAGCGCTATGCACCCTGGAACTATGACAGAGCACGAATCTGAGGATGCAGATGAGGCGATATGCCAAAGAAGGATCAAAAGCTAATGCGATCATTGTATAGTGCACCGACTGAACTTGTTCCCCGTCACGCATCTCAACTTCTTCCACATGATCTTCAACCTCATCGCCCTTACACCACTCCTCGAGCGCTTCGAATCCGAATTCGGTACATTGGTCACTTTGGCATTGTTCACTGGGCGTAAGGGAGTACCAGGCTATGCATGGAAGCACGAGATTGACGACAGACAGCATTCGGCACAATACCAGGTGGCATCTACACGTTACTCGAGAAGTTTGTACTGCGGAGCAATACCATTGTTATGGGCGCCAGGTATGCATATATCTATATCTGCAGCACATGGTTGCATGCAGCTAACCATGATACAGTATATGGGTGTTTTTGCTTCTTTCAGCGGAAATCATGAAGACACATAAGACGAACCCAAGCTTCAAGTATGCATACTCACTCGCAAGTTCTGTGTCATTCAACTAACAGTCTCCAGTGTCGGACCATATAAGATCCCCACCTGGACCACACCACTTATTCTTGCGCTCGTGACGAGCTTTATCGTCCCAAACGTCAGCCTCATAGGGCATCTCTGTGGCGCAGGCATCGGCTACCTCTGGGCCTCAGGCTACATCAAATTCCTCGTCCCCCACGAGAAGATCCTCCGATGGGTAGAGACAAAGCTCAATCTGCTCGGCAGACTACCACACTACGTCAGCGTAGACCAAAAGACATACGGTCGCTACGGCGTCCTGCCGACTTCAAACGTCCCAGTACCGCTCGGCAACATGCCACGGAGTCCAGAGCCCGGGCAAAGACTCGGCCCGTAGTCAATCATGCAGTCATCCACCTTTTTACAAGAGACAGTGTTTCAAATAATGTATACCACGCACACCGGCAGCACGATGTAGGTGGCGTTTGGCGTCACGGTAAGAAGGAGCATTGATTTTTCCCAGTAACGTCCACGAATATAATGTATAGATACAACCATCCCAATATAAACACTACCCAACCAACATCTTAGCTTTCTTTTCGTTTCTTATCCAATCAACACTCTCCCGGCCCCAGGCACGCATCTGTCCTAGCCCCTGTCGTACCCCTCATGCAAAGTCTTCGAACCACCCCACTTAGCCTACCCAACTCCACCAAACTCTTGTCCGGGATAGGAAAATAATTTCTTTATATTGCAGTCAAATTGGCCAGACGTCATCGATTCATCCCAACGCGAACAATCAGTTCGCAACGTCTCGTTGGTGTAGTTGGTTATCACGTGGGTCTCATAGCTACATTACTGTGATCTGCTCCAAGAGCAGGAAATCCCAAGGCCGCCAGTTCGAGTCTGGCACGGGACATCATGAATTCTCTTTTTGCTGGTGCTGTGTGTGGCCTTGGTCATGATGGTTATGTTTTTGCGTGTGTGATGGATGTCAGGGATTTGTATTTGAAGATCATTGGGAAAGTGGAATTTTTGCATGGACTATGTGTGGTGAGATTTAGAATGCATTTAACTTTGCGTGCATTTTTTTTTTTGTTACAAAGTGGTGCGATCTGTTCATGTTCTTGCTGTTGGGACTGGCTCGACTTGAGGTGCGCGCAATGGTAACTCTTCTATTTTTTACGTATATTATCACCATGGGAAAGATGATCTTGAAAGGTTCGCTACGGAAGTGACTTTCGCATCACTGACCTGCTGCAAGTATGCACTCTCCTGAACCCATCGTATTTTTTCGCTCAGTTCAGGTACGCACTCACCAAAAGCTCCCTTCAAAATTATTTCACGCAGTTCACGCACTGTCATATCGGCCTCACTGGAGAAACCATCTTAGAAATCTGCAGCGGCAACGCCAAACTTTCCTACGTCGATCGAACTTTGTCGATCCGAACGACTTTTCCGTGGTCGCGAAGTCCGTTGGCCGATCCTTCACCTCCCTCAGCGCTGCCCCTCCACGCTGCGCACGACCACATTACTCAAACCGGCAAGTTGGCGCAAAAGTGTGGATTGTAGAGCTACAGGAGGGGCAAAGGGGCATCGAGGGGCATAGAGGGGCTGAGGCGGGGTGGTTTGGAGGGGCAGTGGAGGGGCACGATCAAAGTCGGCTCTGAGGCGGAATTGGCGACGTTCACGGCGACGAAGGAGGTTGGGGAGGGTTAGAAATTCGGAGAATTGTGTGAGGCGGTAGGGATGAGATGAGCTGTGGGGTATGATTGGATTTCGAATATGAATATTGCTTCAATGTCGCGTGCGCGGAAGGTAGGTACCGCAGGTTATCAACTGCGAAGGGAAGTAAACAGGTCTTTCAGATCTAACAGCCGTAAATTCTATACGGTATCGATAGATTCTGATTTCGACAGTGAGGCACTGTGTATAGCTCTAGGTATCCTGGTCGCTTTCCGTCGTAGTTGACAAATCTAGGAAGTGAGCGATCGCTTCGCTAATCCGTTCAATTTTTGGTTGCTTATATACCCTGATATTCTCTATATGTCATCATATCCCCGTTCCCCATCCTAATGTATTTCCACTCCAGTGTCGTCGGCATGTCTATCCGGCTCAAGTTCTTGTCCTTCACGCTCAGTATGCCTCTTCACTCGCAGCTGGTTGGTCTTATTGACAGGAAATAGACGTAATGTAGTTTCTTCATGCGCCTTCACTCTATCTTGAGCGTCTTCTAACTATCAGCCTGCATGGGTCTTATCTTCCTGTCCTGTCTTCCTCTTGGAGCCCATAAAGTATGCCGATTGTTGCACTGACCAGGGCCTGTCGCCTCCCAGGTTTTTCCTGCTACACATAAGCTCTAGGAGTAGGTCGTTGACGTAGTCCGCTGGCATCGTGTTCGCAAAATCTCTTGCCTCGATTCAATCGATGCTGCTGAACCTGCAGTAGAGGTCCACAAGCAATTCTCGGGCTAGCGAGTCCTCCACTGTACCGTTGTATATGATGCTTATCTGTCCCTTTGTAGGAAACATCTTCGAGGCATTACATCCGGTCATCAAGGTTTGAAGTACCGTGTCTTGGAATTCAGCATCCATGAACTTCTCATCGAGGACATACATCCTCGCCCACTTGATCGTGTCGAACGTCGTATCGGCATTATGACTGTAAAGCCATTGTACATAGCCGGCGAAGGTATCTGGGTCATGTTCCTTGAGATCGATGGGTCTGCCCTGACGTCCCGCGGCCCAACCATAGTAGCTAGAGCAGAGTAGAGGTCTAGTGTAACTTAAATTTTGCAGCTCAATTCTATACAAGGCGTACTCGCTAAGAACTACGACTAAGCCTTACAGCTCGGTGGAGAGTAGAGTAGAGATCTCAATCGGACCAGCGCTCTTCATCCTTCATGGACGACTGGTAACGTCTCCATCATATGAGAGAAGAGCAACGAGCAGAGGCTCTACAGGAGAGCAGCGTGTGGCACAGTACCGCGCTATGCGTTCCACGCCTCACGCTGCTAAGCCACTAGCAGCTCCTATTTGCGGCGTAGGCACCCTCACTCTGCTGCTTATGCGTCCTCGTCGCGAAGAAAGGGCCGGGTATACCCGTCCGGATACGGCTTCCCCACGCGATAGGCGTCATAGTCGACACCCATGACCATTTGCTCTAACCTAGGTTCTACTTGCAGGCGTGCCTCTTCATTGTCCCTGCCAAACGGGCAGGGGACATAGAGAAATAGCCTCTTCAGTCCCCGTAGCTGAAGAAGAGGACGAACCACCTCTTCTTCGTAGGCTTGCAGTATGCGCGGCGTAGAGTGCGCCCTTGTATCAAAGCCTTCATTCTCGCTCCAGTAGCTGCCAATCTCCACAGTCAGGCTGTGTATAGGTAGCGTCGCCTTGCTAGCGAGGACCTGGATACTCGCCTGCCATAACCGCCAATCAAGTAATCCGTCGACAAGAGATAGATCGATAATAGGAGGAAGCAGAAGAGTGAGTCGGCGCATCCGGCCAAGGGCGTGCGATGAAAGTCTGTCCAGAAAGGTATGCATCCCTGCTAGATTGATATTGTCCTGCGAGACGAAGTTGGCGTTCCAGGTATGGATGCTAAAGGCGTTATATGAGAAAAAGATATCGGTAGCTAGGTCTGCTAGAGATTTGTTTAAGAGAGAGACTTGGGCAAAGTATGGAGCCCCCAGCTAGCGTTGCTACAACCTGTGCGGAATGCTGCACATCGTTTAGTGCAAAAGCTGGCTAGTGTTAATTCGACTTGGCTGTCGTCTAACGTGAGGCGGGCGCGATCGCAACTGTGCATTAAGCAATAGCGACAAAGCTTGCCGTTTACTATAGATATGGAGGCCTCTTGTACGAGGGAACTGTCTGCTAAGATCTGCAGCTGCAGCTGTCGAGGCAGGCGGTGAAATGGGAAAGACTTCTGCGGTGCCAGCGCTACCATAGCGGTTAGCCGTGGTATAACGGCAGCAGCGAGGCCTCTCAGCTCTTCGTAATAAGTATGACTTGGGGCTCCAAGACAAATGCCACAATTGCGAAGCGTTGGCAGCTGGAGCAGCGGCTGGAGGATGCGCTTCGCAGCTGGCATACCCTCTACATGGTTGACAAGGTAGAGCGACAGTTGACCTGGCACTATATGCTCTGCAAGTCGACGGCAGACACGTTCCCATTGGGCTAACCTAAGTCGATCGGACCGCGACTTTGTGGACAGCTTGCGGTCGTGCGATTGCTTTATGGGGCTGGCAAAGCAGCTTGAAAAGGCAAGTGTGCTAAAGGAAGTGGCGACGTGTGGCGATTGCCGTGGTGTTTTGATACAGTGCGGGGCCAGACAGGTGCACGGGGTAAGGCGAATGAACAGGGTGTGCAGATTTTGGATCGCGAGCGCACTTATCTAATAAGTACTATTAGCTATCATAAGAGTAGACATCACATGACCCGAATTCGGTTTTGGATAAAGGAAAACACTTAATTGGTAGAAAGAAAAGGGTAGCCGTCGATGGTGCGCGCAAACGTGGTGAGGGATGCATTGAGCTGTGCTTGAAGATGCGGAGACGGCGCAGCAGAGTCTGCAAACTGGTCTAGGTCTTTGCGTATTGACGTTGACTGTCGCAGGCTTAAGGCAGAGCTAATGAGTCTCTAAGTACCACGAAGCTGTTGATGCTAGGGCACCGGTGTTGTGTCCAGCAATTCAGGTCTATGAAGCGATTAGGACTGAGATTGGCCAGCGCATAGATCCTTTCGCGCACTACACGGGGTAGGGCGAGAAATAGACACGGGGATGGGCAACGCAATTGACTTGTTAAGACGTAGCGATCTAGCGTAGCCTGAGGCATAACTCGCTGGAGTAGAAAAGGGTTAGTAATACGTAAAGTAGCCGTTGTAGAGTTGGGGAGCGCAAGAGAAGCGAGCGTAGATTGCCTCTACGGTACTACTTTAGCTGATTAACCTAATGTCGCAGTATTGATACCTGAGAACAGTGAAGTGCTGATCCACGTGACTGAGCTAACTAAGCTCAGGAAGTGGACTAACGTTTCTCCGTAATCTGTTTGTATATTTAAGCCAGCTCTTCTGATATATTAGAAGAGCAGTGATCAATACAATCTTTTCTCTCAAGTTTGCTCAGCCACAACACCTAAACAGTATAAGCGTAGTGAGTTTAACGAACCCAGATTGCAGGGTAGAAGCTACTACTACCGAGTATGCCTTGTCCCAAGTTTATATATATACACCGTAGACACGGCATATTCTCTAAGTTCTGCGCCAGCCTATTCTGGCTGCACCTCTGTTATCTCCTTACTTTTCTGTGCCACCCTCGTTGCTCATGATAGACCTCATCCGCACCACTACCTCATTGATACTTCAATCGTGAAAAAGGTAGGTATCAGGAGCCCATCATGGCCCACCAGATTGTTTCTACTGGATCGGTCTCTTTCTGAAATCCCGCCCAAATCCAGTAAATTCCCTCTTCTTCTACGTGGAAACCAAGACTTTCCAAGAACGCAGTCGCAGCCTCCTTGTTAACTTCAATAGTTCCGGGACCAATCTGCTGATCGTATGCCCATGGCGGCACACATTTCCTGCCGAAGAGCACCTGGAACTCCGGGATGTCAGGGTGATATACATGGCCGTCTTTGACGACAAGAGACACTTCCTCTATCTTGCCGTCTGTCCACCCAGACCAGGAACTTCTGAATTTGAAAAGGCGTCTGATCTGCTCTCCTATTTCGTTGTTGGTTCTAGGTATACTAATATGCATTCCTGGAGCTTCCGATAACAAGCGAATATATGGTAAGAAGTCCTCACCATTGTCGATCCATGGGGTCAAAGACGCGATGTTGATATTACCAGCCCAGTCACTTTTGTCGATGTTACTGTCATGCCATCCCTGGTAAAAGGTGTCGAGATAAGAGGTGAGCCGTCCACTATTCATCGGCACAGCAGTGTCGGCCAGGTATATTGGACGAAACTCGGCACGTATTCTCCGGCATACATGCGCGAAGTGAAAAAAACTCAAGGCAGCAGTTTTGCAATCTAAGCCAGCATCGTTGCTGCCAGTGCTGCTCCACCCGATTTGATGGCTTTTGGTACACCATCTTGGCTCGTTGTCGTTGCCCAGGCTTAACGCGTCGAAATTCACTGTCAGACCATTCGACTCAAGACTTGATGCTACGCAATCGGTATTCGATTTGGGTGCATTGCAGTGGATGCGGCTTGGCCGGCAGAACGCGTACACATGATTTCGCAATTCTTTGCTGTCAGTCAGCAAGTATAATTCATGCTGCTGGCAAGCCGCCTTACCTGCAGAAAGGTCAAGGAAACGAAACGGAATTTCAGGCTCCACGGTGTGAGCATCAGCCATGGAGGCAGAGTGTGAAGCTTGGAAGGACTGAGACAGGCCGCATGATGTAGTGATGCAACGCTAATTCTTTTGAGACTAACCGAATTAGGGACTAGCATCGAAGAAGGACATGCAGACAAAGTCTTGCTGATCCGATAGCCTGAAGTTATACACAGAATCGCTAGCTTTTGATTGCGACGCTAAGGTCCTGTGTATAGCTTCGGGCTCTCATATCCCATCCACTTTCTCATCGACGCCGGAAGCGTTACATGCACTTCCAAGGACTAAGCAGCCTTTATCGGCCGCTATGCACAGGTACATCTAGTTAACATCATTTCATGAACGTTACTGTCCCCAGATCGCCGGAATTGGGTGCCTGACTCTATGATCGCCGATGAGCACATCCGAGAATTTGGCATGTACAAGTGTTCAAAGAGAATGGATGCTGGAACTAACTGGAGTCTCTACCTCTTTGGATGTATCTATGTCTTCTGCCGAGCTATGCGTTACACCTGCAAGTTTCAAATCAACGGAATAGTGCGAGAAACGGTAGGGTTCTTTGAGGGCGATGACATGGGCTGCGCGCTATGGGTCGGCGCGCAGAGCGAGATCGGTGAGTATCGTTCAAGCTGGCAGTATGTAATGGGGGAGAGATGAATGTGAATGCGTAGGATCCAAGGGCGTTCTCTCGTCTGGACCAAAAGGTTACAAGTTGTTCCTGTAGTTTCTCAACTATGGTGGACAGTGAACAAATCCAACAGCCAAGAGCTGTACACAGATTCACTAGGATTCGATTGCGACGGAAAGGCACCGTGTATAACTTCAGACACTCTGTTCGCGTCCCATCGTAAGCCACGACATGTAGTATTAGCGGCGGTAGTTTTTCATTTCAATCTGCGACATCCCTGACGATTTCATACCGAGTTTGCAAAAGTTCCAGCTCCTCCAGGGTTCCGTGCGATCCGCCTAGGGCAAAGGTGACTGTTGAGAACATCAACTGTTGTAGTGGTACAGCCCTTATCATCAGCCATACAAACCGCGATGGAATAGATGGAAGTTATAGGAAAGGAAGTAAGATTTCATTGATACACGAGCAGGACATGTGCGTGGAGAGAGTTTAGGCACAGTGAAAATAGATTTACTACTAGCCACAGCCTCAAATCAAAGACTCGATCTCCTGGATTTGGAAGTGCTAGAATGCCACGCCTAGTGAGTCAGCTGAAGCGGGGACAACCTGATCATGTAGCAGCATCACGGCTAGTCCACAACAAAAAAACTTAAGATAGCATGCCTGGGATGCTAGGTCCAATCGAAAACAAGCATGTTCCCCCCCAAAACTGCTAACGCCAGATACCGAACGGACATGAATGTTACTCAAATCTTCTCCTCCAGCCTGGCAGTCATACCCGTTACAGTCGTCCTCTTCGCTGCCTCACGCTCGAGGACATGTAGCTCACGCTCCATTTTCCGCTGGACGGCATGCTTCTGAGCTTCGGTAAGCTGATCCAGAACGTGGGCCAATCCCTCTTTCGTCTTGCCGTTGAAGGAAGCCTCGAGCTCCGCCTTTGTAGCAGCTGCGAGTTGATCTTCGAGTGCCTTCAGCGCCTTCAATCCAAGCTCAGATACAGCACGCTTGAAGTTCTCTTCCTCGTCTGTCTTCGCCTTCTTCGCAGCCTGTTCGCGCTCAATAGCACCGGCCTCTCCCGCCTTCCGCTTGGCAGCCCTCATTGCGTCTTTCTTAGCTTTGGCAGCGAGATACCGGACAGAATGGCCTAGCGCTCGGCCCTCCTTCGTAAGAGGTGGTTCGACATTGAGTGGCGGTGCGGTGAAGAAAAGTACTCGACCTTTCTCATCGCGCTGGAACTGCTCGCGAACCTCTTGCGGTATGCTGAGGTTGGCGTGGTCACTGAGTACAAACACTTCAACTGCTTGAGGGACCTTGTAGCCGCTGGGTGGTTGCTGGGTGTATGGCTGCTGGTACCCCGGCACTGGACGTGGGGTCTGATATGACTGCATAGATGCGGCAGGTTGTGGGGTGAAGGGCACATGTGGCGTGATGGCCTGGTACGCAGGCGCCTGGGGCTGATTGCTGATGCGCGTGCGGGGCAGGTGATTGGGAGTGAGAGAGATACTGGGATTGATGTGAGGGTGTATAGGCTACCGACGCATGATGTTGCTGAGGTGTAGGAGCAGGCATTGGGTGAGATTGCTGGTGCCTGCGCAATGGGATAATTCCGAGATGATTCGAAACTCGTGCGAGGAAGCAGTGGGCAGAGTAGGCGTGGGAAGTGCGGGCGCCGGTGGAGGTGTTGGTGGCGGAGGAGGCGTGGGCTCTGGTGGTGGAGAGTCCTAAGAGTAGATTAGCTTTGGACATTTTATGACAGAGGAAAAGCCTTACCTTGGGATCGCGAGGCCTTCGATGAACAGCGCCAATCTTGGGAGGCGCATTCTCAGCACCCCACTCGGGCTTGGGAAGGTCGTCGTCCTCCTTTTGGTCATCTTTGAGCATGTACGCGATCGGGCTTGGGTTCTTCTTCAGCTTCCGTGGCGCATCGAATAGATCCATAACGTAGTCCTTGTCTCGCACCTCATCGGGCAAGCAACTAGCCCACGTCTTGATCTTGTTGAGCTTGTGGTTTTCCTCGTTGTAGCGCGCTTCGCACACGTAGATCTCTTTGTCTTGAGGGAAGTCGCGTGGCCGGCCCTTGTTGTACCTCGTCACGAACATGACGAAACATCGATCCACAACCTCGTCAATACGATGGTCCCGATACTGGCCTGTCTTGACTACCTCGTTCTCCAGAAAATGCCGATCGAAGCGATGCACTGTTTGCTCAGGTCGGTAGTACCAACATGCGTTCACCCACTTTCCACCGTCCGCATCTTGCCACGTACGATATATCTGAGCAACAATGGGCTTCGTGAGGTCGTTTGCGTTTTGAATGTGGACCCAGTCGCCAACCTTCCAAAGTTCGCCGTTGTGCAGGATACCGTTGGGCATGGGTATGCGGCCTTCCTCCATGACGAAGTCGGTGTCGGGCTTCTCTTTCTCGGCTTTGGCAATCTTCCGGGCCTCCTTCTGCAGATGGACTGCATCTTGGTAGATCTGGCTCTCCTCCTCGTTGTATTGCTTTGCGTTTTCAAACATAAGCTCGACATCGACCATGAAGTGGTCCACAGAGTTGTACTTCTTCCTTTTCAACTTCCGCTTCAAGATGTCCATGGCCATCGGGTTCTTGATCTCCGCATGGTACTCAGGCATGACGGCCTTGTCCGGCACACGCTCGAACGCGCTGACCATGAGTTTATTCGCTTTATTCCTAGGCTTGCGAATGCCCTTCATGATCGTCTTGATGCGGGCTTCCATCGGCGTGTCGACACGCGGGGGTCGTCCGCGCTTCTTCCTTGACTCTGGGTCATCGGCCTTCTCGTCGGCCTTCGCTCTCTCCCTGCCCTCGCGTTTGCTGATCGCTGCTGTAGACCGTGCGCCTCGCCTTCGCTTGCGCTTGCCTTCGTCTTCCTCTTCGTCGTCCTCTTCTTCATCAACTTCAAGTTCCTCCTCATCTTCCTCCTCGTCGTCCTCTTCCTCCTCCTCTGGTAACAATGGGTCTTGCTCTGGAATCTCGCCAAGGTATGGCAACGTTGCGACAGACTGCGGAATGATCTTTTCGTCCACTAGTCGCTGCAGCTCTTGCAAGATGACTTTCTTGACGTCGAGCGCATCGACGTATGCCTGTGAATCCTGCCTGTTGTAGACCTGCGCATTATGCGGAATGAGTGCAAGATCGCGCACAAACTCGGCGGTGGTTTTGTACTCCTTCTGAGCAACTTTTGCCTTGATTGTGCTCAAGGCCATGGGCTCCTTGATGATATCGTAGTAGTCGGGCACCGCGCGTTTGTTGACCTTGCGCTGGAACAGTTTGGTGGGGTCGTAGCCACTGCATGGACGTCAGTATGCGTAACAATGCAACAAGATACTATTGGGACTGACTCTGCATCTCTGTAGTCGTACACATTCTTCAGCAAGCTAGACATGCCCTCCCATTCTGCCGCAGAGACGGTGGACGATGCGCCGGCCGACTCAGCGGTCTCGGTGGTCGGGACCGGCGTTTGGCTTGTCGCACGTCCAGATGCCATCGTGCTGGTAGGCCGTTGGTGTTTTCTGGATGGTGATGCGGATAGTGCGCGCGGCGCGATGCTGGAGCTGTCGCGTCGTGAATTGGAAGTCGCGACTGGCCCCTGCGCCGGCGGACGGCGAAAAGTGCTGCCGATCCCTGCCGCAACTCTCGGGAGTCCGCATTCGCTCTCAATGCTTCGGGAACATTCACCTACGATAGTCACTCCAATAATTGTCCACGCCATAAGTCGCCCCTGTATGCTTTCGATAGACTAACCAATCTACAACTTTGCACCATACTCTACCCACCTTCTGTACTTGCCTTCTCACGTGAAGCCCCTCATCTAACAACTCACTTCGTCTAGCCGCAGCTTCCTCGCTTTCTCCACCGCCCCGTCCTCGTCCTTACGCCATAACCCCACCATTCTCACTCCCCGCGATCAACAACTTCGTCGGCAGGCGCCCTCGTTCTCATCAACTGCATCGCAGCCATCGCAGCCAACACCACGATAATGCCCATCCGCATACGACTACGCGCGCCCAACGGCCAGCACACCCTCTCCCTCGACGACAACGCCGCCGTGTCTGACCTGCTTTCATCCATCTCCGATGCCACGGGCCTACCGCTCTTCGAACTCAAGTGGAACTTTCCACCCCAGCCGCTCGACCCCGCGCTCTATGGCTTGTCAACACTACTCAAAGACACCGATCTGAAGCTTAATGGTGCGCAAATCATCGTCATTGCGATAGCAACAGGAGACCCTAGCGAGAAGAAGGCCGAAGAAGAAGGCTCAGGCGCAACAACAATCACAGTCCGCGCCCCTATCACTGAAGCGGAAACAAGCCTCTGCGCTCAAAGACACCCCCGAGGTCCCTGTGCCAGATCGCGGCGGTACCATGGTGTTGCGGGTCATGCCTGATGACAACTCCTGCATGTTTCGAGCTCTTGGCAGCGCTGTGCTTACCGACACACTCGACTCCATGACAGAGCTGAGGTCTCTTGTAGCGCAAGCCATTCAACGGGATCCGGACATGTACAACGAAGCGGTCCTGCAGCGCTCGCCAGACGATTACTGCAAGTGGATATCATACTCAGACTCTTGGGGTGGTGGCATCGAGCTGAGCATTCTGTCACAGGAGTTCGACATTGAGATTGCCAGCATCAACGTGCAGGACTTGCGAGTGGACCGCTTCAATGAAGGCAAGAAGAAGCGCTGCATCCTTGTCTACTCGGGTATCCACTACGATACGATCGCTTTTGTTCCGGGTGGATCGTCAACCTATGATCCAGAGAATGACATCAAGCTGTTCGATACCGAGGATGACGTGATGTTGGAAGCAGCTCGGCAATTGTGTGGCGAGCTTAAGAAGCAACACTACTTCACCGACACACAAAAGTTCGATATCAAGTGCAACACATGCGGCTGGCAAGGCGCCGGTGAGCGGGGCGCTGTAAAGCATGCCGAGGAAACTGGGCACACCGATTTCGGCGAAGCCAACTGAGCAAGTATTTTCATATTCGCTCAAAGAGTCTCACGGCCATCTGAGCATTATATGAACACGGCATTGTGCAAGGGTAGTAATGAAATTCATTCGAACATATTGGTCACATCAGTGACCGTCTATATCGCAACGTTTGCGCAACTAAACGCTGGCTTGACTGCACCAGCATAGTCATCGATAATCGCCTCAACAGCAGCATACAACCCGGGCCCAAGCAGGAACAAGCCGCAAAACATTACAAAGATGTGAATGACAGTCATCACGCTTCTGCTAGCCCCGCGGAACAAGTTGCCCTTGTACAGTTGCCAGTAGGCAATGGCAAAGTAGATGAAGCCGAAGAACGAGTCAAAAGCCGCCCCAAGTAGCGACAGAAAGTCACCCATCGAAGGAATAACCTCGGCGAAGATGAAGCCGATAGTCCAGATGATAGCCATGACGGCGATCCACACTCCCCATCCGACAACTGTGTTGCTGTGCGCGTGCCTGCTCTTGCCCATGATGCGGTTGTACACGAACTTGGCACTGACGTTGGCGTAGATGACTCCGATGACCAGCGTAGGAACAATGACGAATGCAAACGAAGCCTTCTTGTAAACGACTGGACCCAAGCTGCCGAATGCTGGAGCAGTCGCATACTGTCCGAGATACCGGAATCCAATCGCTGGCGGGATGATGAACAAGACTGCTGAGATACCACCGAGTACTGCCAACGCTTTGGGAAAATCCTGAGGCCTCTCCATCTCCGAAATGAAGGTCGGGAACAAAATTTGCGGAACCCAAAGGAACGTAATGTTGAGAACCGCATTCATGACAGCCACAAACGTCGTTCCCATCGAGCGGAAACGCATACGTCTTGACCGGTCCCGCTCCTTGGGGAAAACGCCATTGTAGCCGTACAGCGGATTGTCCTCGATCCCAGCGAAGACAAGGAACAGCAGAATCGCAATACCCATACACGCAGCACTGAACATACTCATGAAGCTCACATGATTCAGCGTCCTAGGCAAACTCATCACCACGCCCATGACAGTAACGATAACGCTAAACGCCACCGTGCACATGGAGTGGTCCGACAGCGTGTTGAGCACCTTGGCGCCCGTCAGGACGTGGAAACCAATGAGCATGATGTTGTTGAGGAGCAACATGACGGCGGTGAATTCGTACGCGATCTTCGATTTGCCGAAGACGTGGTAGCCGAAGTCGCAGATGTCGCGGATCTCGGGATGCTTCATGATGAATTTGTGCATCGTTAGGGAGGTGATGTAAAAGAGTGCGCCGGCGACGAGCATGGTGATTATGCCAGGGACCCAGCCGAGGACGCTGTGAAGGTGTTAGCAGTGGGAAAGAAGAGATGGGTGTTTGGACGTACGATAATGACCATGACTGCGCCATGATGGCAAGACATACTTGGTCTCCCGCGAGCAGCCATGCGGCGCGTTGCCAGGACATAGTGCGCAGCTTGATATCGTGGCCATGGTCTTCCTGGACGAGGGCCTTGATCGCCTGTGTCGTGCTATCCTGATCGGAATCCAGAGCCTCGACATCGACCTCCGCCTCTCTATCGAGCTTCTCATCATGAAAATTAGTCGTCATTTTGTAGTTCAAGCCTCAGGAAAAGAAAGCGCAGTGCGAAGATCAAGTCGTATGTCGCAACGTCGCACAAAACATCCTAGTATCCGTTTGCAGCAGCAGCGAGCAAGGACCTTTTTAAGTCATTCACCTCCCGCATCCTCATCCTCAGCCCGCTAAGCGCATATCCTCACGAAATGGCGTGCTCACCCATTTTCGGGCTCCCCGTACGTCTGGACCCTCCGTGCTTCCTCGTTTGCGCCGGGGCCCTAGGCGTGCTGGGAGAGCGTTATTGGGTACGTCGCTAAGCTAGCGGCATGCTTATCACGCCTTGTCCTATCTAAGCGTTCTGGGCGCTGGCACTATACTCCAGATGTGAAAGAGTGGTCAGCTCTGTGACTTCGAGGATAACGTTTTGGAGGAACGATGTGGGGGTCTTTGCGCTCGTGTGGTTGTTGGCGTCGAGGTGAAAGGGCAGTGTGGCGTGCGCCATTGTGCTAGGGATGTGCTGAGGAAGCGAACGCGTGATGCGCCTCGACCGGGTTTTTCCTTCTGCATGGTTGAGAAGTGTACGGAACGCTGCTAACGCGGCTCAAATGCGTCGGAAGTATCCGCTTAAATCGACGCACTTCGATCTCCGTAGACTCCGATAGTGGTAGATGACAGATGCGCTAGCATGCGGCTTCGCACTAACAGCATTCCTCGCAGTTTTCGGTGCTTCCAGACATGGGGATTGCCGCTGCTCGGATGTTGAAGGAAGCTTGCCTTGGTGTATGTGAGGTAGTTCGTAGTAAGGACAAATAGCAGTGGAAGCTAGAGAACACGAAGGACTCGAGAGCGATTTATCGTCGGGTGAAGGAGGTATCTAGCTTGGACGCATCGTGTCTGTGGTCTTTGGAATTGCGAATGGAGACCGCACTAGCTGGTTGCGGCCAAGCTTGCCTATGTCAGAGAGATTTGTATGATCTTCTCTTGCCAGTTCTCCGTAACTCCTTCTCCGTCCATCAAGCCATGCACATACACATCTCCAACTAGTGTTGCATTCTGGCCAGAATCAGCGCTGTTGCTTCTTATACAGAACGGCGTACTGCCACCCAGCATGAGAATAATCGCATCTCCAGGGCATATATATGCTGGACCTATGCCCATATGGCCAGCTTTCGTCACGAAGAAGGTTTGTAGAGCGGTCGCCATCATGAAAGATTCGTTGATCATCCTGATCTTTGTGCGGTCCAAGGCACGCTCCGAAATCCCAGTCTCGTCATGCATGTTCTTGCTCCCTGGCGAAATGTACTGGGCCCAATACCACCAGTCCTCTGATACACCTGCGATATCGGAATATTCTAGCCGCCGGAAATTAGTTCGAACTACACTGGCATTTTGGCCCTGATTCTCCGTTTTTTCTGGACCCATTATGCAGTCGTTGAGTAGGGTTCTCCAGAATGCCTCTTGGTAGGATTGTTGGCCTGCCCCCATGTATCGATCGTCCTCGTGTACATTGATCATAGAGCGCCATTCTTTGATCACTTCCACAATATGGGGCCAAGAGACGGGTTCTTGAGACATGGCTGCTCCCACGGATGCAACTGTGTCGATTTCTTCGAATGCGTCCACTATTAAAGTGTCGCCAGTTTGCTCGACCTTTGCCATCGTCGGACCCGCCGCGCGGCAAAGATGCTTTTGACTGATTCTGTCGAATTGTTTGATCTTCCAGTCGTTAGAATTACTGGCCTGTTTGATCCACGACGGTAGGCCAGGAGTATCACTCGAGTAGCCCATCAACCCATTTAGGTTTCTAGTGCCTTGAAGCCGTGCAACGGTTGTCTCCATGATGATATCTCGAAAACTTAGGCGGTAGTTAGGGAGCAGTGGCTTTTCGCCGTACCAGTCTGTCACAAGCCCTATCATCCCGTACAGCTGGTCGCGAGGATCTTTTGCCTTTCTTCCTTGAGCCATGGACATTATCTGCAACAATGATAGCGGTACTCTCTCTGCCCGAAGAGCCCGTAGATATCCAATCTCACTCTGGACGCCACTGAACCTAGACAAGCTGGGCAACGTCTCTCTAAGGTAGGAGTCGACGAATACATGGCAGCAAAATTGATCGTGGATGAGACGGTTCGTTACAGCGCGTGCAGACACCTTCCAAGGAGCTGCGATGGACCCGTAGATCATGGTTGCTTCGTTTGCGAGCACCACTTCCTGCAGGACCCAGATTCTCGTCCACCAAGGCACACCGCTGATCATGTCGAGAGCTTGCATGGCCTGGACCCAATTTTGTTGGACCTGCACCTCGCCGCCATCTACTGTGAAGAATGGCATCTCGTGCATGTGCAAATTGACAGCGCTTAGGTAGAGATACACAAATGCCCCGATGCTGCTTCTTTCGTCGTCGCTCTCCTCTCTGGTGTCGTTGTTCTGGAAGTATTCATCCACAATTGTCATGTCCATCTCATCGCCTGCAAAATGGTACATTCTTGGTTTGGTCTCCGGAGCTCGGCGATAGCCACCGTATCCGAGCCATATCAGAACCTCTTCAGCAGAAGTGTAAATGTCTTTCATGAGCTGTACCTGCTCACATCGTTCGTCGAGGTCCGCTTGGTTGATGCTTAGAGCGTCGATCCAGATAGTTACCATTGATTCTTCCTCACGAATACGCTGAAGAGCTTCATACAGGTTTTGCGTCACTGTCACAGGCTGGTTGTTGACGTTGACGGGTTTTGCGTGCTGGACTTCGCCCCACACGTATGATAGTGCTTTGTAGCAAGGCTGGTCCAAGAGTGATACATCCGATAGGTGGCATTCGATATCGTCTCTCCAGTTGCCAGGTAAGAGTTTGAGGACGCGGATTACCTTGCGCGAGGAGTCTAGTTGTGAGTACATGTCTTTCGGTCAGTGGGATGAGGAGAAAAGGGAAGGAAGTTCGTCCGTACTTGATCATGTGCTGCTGAAGGCCGGACTCGCTTGCGGTGCCTTGGGTAGTTCAGCCTCACGAGGCTCCTAAGATTTGATTGGCGGTCATCGCAGTAGATACTTTTTGGCCTCTGAACACAGCCACGGAAAGCGCAACGTCAAAGTTTGCCTCAGCATTTAAAACAACTTCATAAGTAATCAGCTGGTGAATAAAAGGATGAGAATCTGGCGAGCGGCGGCAAGATGAGAATACTAGTGTCTGTAAGAGTGAAATGTCAGCTTGAAAGCTGCACATGGCGTGATGCATTTGGATCATGGTTTCCATTGGGTCATTATCTCATTACATTATATCTTTCAGGCATTGATCTTGCCATATTTTGTACGCAGATGGTCATCCGCATCGGTCGTTTAGTGGCCTCTACTGCTGGTGAGCAGCATGGCCTCCCTGAACACCGAGATCGTGGGCGAGCTTGCTACCCGATTTGAACGTGCCGTCAGGGTTGCGCTATCGAATTGTTAGCCAGTGGCTTTCACCTCCTCCACGCTCGTACTTACACCATCGTCAGCCGTGGTCTGATGCTCATGAGCTGCATGTCCCCCCTGAGCCCCAAGCTCCTTGGCCAGATCAGAGCCCTTGGTGAAGGTACCGTCGGGATTGCGGCCAGCCTGGGTATCGCTGCCATGGGAGACTCCGCCGTGAGAAGCATGTCCACCTTGCGCACCGAGTTCGCTTGCAACGCTAGAGCCCTTCGTGAAGGTACCGTCTGCGTTGCGACCGGCATGGCTGTCACCGCCGTTAGACTGATGGTCTGTTAGCGAATCGCACTTGAACGAGTTTGGAGTTGCTACGTACACCTCCGCCGTGAGAAGCATGTCCGCCTTGAGCACCAAGTTCACTCGCTACACTCGAGCCCTTGGTGAAGGTGCCATCTGCATTGCGACCGGCATGGTCATTGCTGGCCGAGTCACTGGTGTGAGCGCCACCGTGAGAAGCATGGCCACCCTTGGCAGCGATCTCGCGGAGCTCATCCTTGGGCAGGTTGGCGAAGTTGGAAGGGTTGGAAGAAGCCATTTTGTTGAAGAAGGATTATGTGAGTAAGCAAGTTAGCGGGAGTGAGAGCAGCAAGAAGAAGTGAATTGCAGTAGAAAGAAGAAGACAGGCAATCATTTCGAAAGCTGATCTTCTTATATATACAGCCCTTCCACCTTTACCTTGTGTTTGCTCTGCTAGGCAACACCACGTCAGAAAACGGGGGCAAGCTGCGGGCAAGCGACCCTAACGGCAGTCCCGTGCCAATCGATCGCAGCATCGCGTCTGATTTGCTCTCGTACATGGCACCAGCGGTTCTCATTTCATGTCAACCTGTTCGCATCCTTGCAAAGGAGGAGATGTAGGATCCAGCTTGCACTGACGTAATGGGTCCGAGCGTCCACGCGCCCACGCGCCCACGCTGTCACGTGGTGCGACACGTCTGCGCAGCCAATCGAGGAACGCCGGAGAGATTCGACCAGTCGGCCCGTCGTCGCGACCTAAGACGCGACTGAACGCCTGGGGCTGGAAATGTAATATATCGTCCTCCCGCAACCCTAATCGCTTTTGCACGACATCATCGACGTACTCTATTGCCATTGGGGTCTTTCCTTCTCATTTCATCTGACATCCATCCAAAATTTCAATTCCAGCTTCAAGAAGAAATGAGTCTCAAGCGAAAGGCTGGCGAGGCGGCAACTGACGCGTCCAAGAAGCCAAAAGCGAATGGCAGCATCACAGCCTTCTTTGGTGCACCCAAACCAGCTGCAAATTCAAAGGCAGCGGCAGCAGCCAAGTTTGACCGCGAGGCGTGGGTCGCAAAGCTCACTGAAGAGCAGAAGGATCTCCTGAAATTGGAGCTCGAGACACTCCATGAGAGCTGGTTACCACATCTCAAAGATGTGCTACTTACACCCCAATTCCTCAATCTGAAGAGGTTCTTGAAGCAGGAGCTGAAGAGTGGAAAGACCATATATCCGCCTATGAAGGACGTATACTCTTGGTATGTCTCCGTGACTTTACCAATATAATGGACAAGAACTCATGGTCGAACAGGTCACGACATACGCCTCTCGACACTGTCAAAGTCGTCATCACGGGCCAAGACCCTTACCACAACCCGAATCAAGCCCATGGCCTATGCTTCTCCATCCGCCCACCTACACCCGCCCCACCGTCTCTCCAGAATATCTACAAAGCGCTCAAAATCGACTACCCAGACTACAAGCCACCGCCAAACAAGAGCGGCCTGCTTACCCCATGGGCAGAACGCGGTGTCTTGCTCCTGAACACCTGTCTGACAGTTCGTCGGAACGAAGCAAACTCACATTCCGGCAAAGGCTGGGAGCTGCTGACACAAAAGGTTATTGATACCGTGGTCAAAGTGCGCACGAATGGCGTTGCTTTCTTGGCCTGGGGCACGCCTGCGCAGAACAGGACCAAGGGCATTCCGGTGGACAAGCATCTCATTTTGAAGAGTGTGCATCCTAGCCCGCTAAGCGCGTCGAGGGGTTTCGTAAGTCGTCCGAATGGATTTGCTAGGGGGACTCAAGTACTGACTGAACGTAGTTTGACTGTCATCACTTCACCAAGTGCAACCAGTGGCTCGAGCAGCGCTACGGCAAGGGTGGCGGCATCGATTGGGACCTCAACGTAGACCCAGAAAAGGTTACAGAGGAAGCTGCAGGAGAAGCTACAGAGGCAGCGGCAAAAGAAGTTACTGGAGGAGCTGCAACTTGATGAATCACTCGTCGCAGCGATCATACTCATTTGTTAAAGCTGACATGCTGGGGTACGTGCTGATGGCCCAGCGTTACAGCACCTTGGCCACACTTCCATACTTTTTGAGACGTCAAGTTCATATTCATTTATAGATTCTTCAGGTGCATCAACTAGATGGCTTCTTCTCAATTCCCTCTACGTTCTTAATGGCGCTTTCAGAACCATGATATGCGGTCTAGGCCGCTAGAGTCTAATCTTGAATAGTGTCAAGGTGAAACAGTCTACGAATACCATCAGGATTGAGCCATCCTTTCTTCGTCGTTCATCTCAGCTCCGCAATCTTCCGTTTCCATAAGAGTTGTTACCTGTGTCAACTGATCATGTAAGCAAAAAGAGCGAACGTGGTGACCAAGCGAAACAAATAGAAAAAGTGTGCTCTCAATCAATGGTCACTCCCAGAGGTCTTCGAGTACGGGTCTTTTGCTCGAAACTAAAACTAGCCAGAATCGAACGAGGCACTCCACACCGAGACGCGCACAATTGAACTCTCTACCATGCGGTCTCGAATGGATGAGGAGATCGAGAGTGACACGATATATATTGGCGAGGAGGCGTGGAAGGAGTATCCTATCTGCCTCTCTTCAGTGATCTCAGCCTTGGAGACGGGATGCAGTCTGGAGAGCGCCTGTTGAGCAGGAATTGGGAATCAATGTCACGGGAGTGTTCGCATAACCAGCTCATGGTCCGATATGTACACTTTACATATACATTGGCATACCCGGTCAACACACTGCCATGGTCTTCTTTCTCAAACTGGTCCTTTCCCTTATCTACCTCATCGACTCCTAACTGTCTGTTCATTAACATACGAGCGATCGATTTGTTCTTATGCCATGTCTTGAGCTCCCGTAACTAGCAACCTGGCGGTGCTTCACATTGTTTTCGATTGTTATACAGACCTTGAAACAGTTGGACGGGCCTTCAAAGCATTTGTTTAAGAAACTGTGGTTCAAGCAGGTACTGCTTTTGGTCCACTTTCATCATGTAAATCTTTATATGACGTCTTAGTGGTGATGTATATTTGTTGTTGGGCAGTGCTAGTACCGGAGCCGTGGAGCTGGGATGCATTGTAATGGGACAAGCTTGTGGACAGCTGCCTTGGACTTTCAGCAAATACTTCAGCATCTGACCGATAATTCGTCCAGTCTGTTCACAATTCTTATTCTGGGTAGCTCAATACTGGAATATGCACTTCACGACCAAAGCATGTCAAGAAAGTGTTTCTTTCAAAACTTATCATTCCATCTTATCGACTCAGCAAAACGCCTATAATGCTTTGATATTCAACCCATAGCTCAATTCACCATGATCGTGCAAATTATCTTAACAAGCAACCCTTTACATGCAGGCAGCACCGTCAATGCCAATGACCTTGCCGTTGACCCAGTCACCATCCTTGGAAGCAAGGAAGCAGACAACGCGGGCAATGTCCACTGGCTGGCCAACACGGTTGTGAGGTGACCATGTGCAGGCGAACTCGTCGACCTGGTCGTCGCTGAGCTTGTCGCCTCCGGGAATGTACTCGCGGCATACGGCATGGTACATGTCAGTCTTGATGCCACCGGGTGCCACACAGTTGACGGTGACCTTCTTCTCTCCAGCATCTGAGGTCATATTAGTATGTCATTGGGAATAACAACTGTTTGATGCAACATACCGATAGCCATGCACCTGGTGAAAGTCTCAATTGCACCCTTTGATCCGGAGTAGATAGCGTGCTTTGGCACACCCTTTGCCTGACCAGTGATGGATCCCATGAGGATGATCCTGCCACCAACTTCCATCCTCTTGTATGCCTCCTTGGCAACGAAGAACTGGCCACGAGTGTTGATGTTGAAGACGCGGTCGAACTCCTCAGGCTCGACATCGGCAAAGTGACCGAAGGAAACGACACCGGAGTTGGAACAGCAGATGTCGAGCTTGCCGAAGTGTGCGACGACGTCGTCCATCAACTTGGCGGTCTCCTCGACGTTGCCAACGTTGGCCTTGAATGCGGCGGCATCGGAGCCATTGCCCAATGCCTTGATCTCCTTCACGACGGCCTCGGCACCCTCGACGGCATTGGCATAGTTGACGGCGACCTTAGCGCCTCGCTTGGCGAGCTCAATGGCCATCGCCTTTCCAATACCACGCCCTGTAGGTGGTTAGAGTCGAGCCCCTGGGTGTTTACTTTTCTGGAGATGCATACCTGAGCCAGTGACAACAGCAACCTTGCCCTCCAAGCTCCATGTTTGCTCGATAGCAGCCATTGTGTGTGTGTGTTTTGAGTGAAATGTGTGAAGGTATTGGTGATTATTCTGCAGAAGCCTCTAAGGTCTTATTGTTGATGAGATGAAAGTGTTGATGATGATACTAATGCAGAGGTGCAGGCTCCCACATATATAGCCCTTCACCATCCGGCACTCCAGCGGACTCAAAGCTCATGAAGGAGTACCCTTACTCTCAAACTGCCGCCAGTGCTCAACATCCATAGATTTCCCCCAACTAATTGCCTCCGGTTCGGGTCCATACCATCTCCTCCGACAGTCGTGAGGTCTTAGAGCTGAAACATCACACCTGAGCCGCATACTTTCGGTAGTCTGAGCCCCGTAGAGGACCCACCGAGTGCTCTGTCGCGACAGAGGAGATGTCCGGGGGGAGGGGCCGATGCCCGATACACTCAGGGGCTGTTTCTGATTGGATGGTTTGCGGCCAAAATAGGCTCAGGCGAACAACACCAAAGTTTCGCTCGTGAGGCATACATTTGTTTCACGAGAGTATTCGTCTTTTTTTATCGACTGCAAACAAACTAATCGTTTCTAGGTGTCGAAACTTTGCGATTTGTGGAGAACATGAGTGCAGGCGCGGGTTCGGCTGTAAACCGTGAGTGTCTGGTACTATCGCTGCAGGTGGTGAAAGCCAATGCTGCAGTCCAATGTTATGTCGGGAAAGCATCATGCATCCCGCAATGTCGAATCTGTGCCTGAAGAATCCCATCGTGTCGCGGTGAGAACGACCGCTCTTCCGACTGCAACGTCTGCGATGACCGTCATGTGACTAGTATAATAATGCGGCGTGTCGAGGTGTCATCCGGACTGTGTTTCCCTTACTCCCCCTCGCGTGTTACACGATACGTCAACGTGTCGCATCACTATGGCTCCCCATCCCTAGCCTTGGTGTCCCGTCTAATGTCTCTGCACTGAATTTTGTGGGGCTCGGCAGCGGCCGGGTAATGGTTTGTTTTGAGTTCGGGCGAAGTTGTTGTCGCAATCGATGATTGTTTCCTTCGGCTCCCCGCGCTCCAAGGCCTGTGCGTTATCCCAACCTCACCTCATCCTCATACTCCTTCATGAAGCAGAGAGTTGGATTGATGAGTCAGATCATAAGTGACTAAATGGATATTCTTTTCGAGCAATAAGGATTCTACTAAGCAAGCAACACTTAGTCTCATGTGCTCCATATTTTCATGATGAAGCTGTTGCGATTTCGAGTTGAAGCCAACATTCTAGCTACCATGCATCGCGATGCGTTTGGTATGTAGTCAGCTTGTATCGTTGAGCAAACTCTGTATATATTTAAGCGCGGTCGAGAGCCCGCGTCCTGCCCGTCAGCTCGATGCTCTTTCTCCGACTACACTGCAATTCATCAGTATTACGACTGTGACCCGGACTGCCGTGTCGTGAGTTGGCGGCTGCCACAAGGTTATCTCATTAGCCTTTTCGAGTAGTTATAGTGTCGCAGCCGCGACGATGACATGGTATGATGGGTTGGCAAGCCGCGGGAACTGCATGGCTTGGTGGAGGTGTGCCGGTGCTGTGGTGAAATTTGCCGCAAGTCTAGACATGCGCAATTCCTTGAAACCTGCGAATCGTTGATCTGCATAGTACCAATATCCAATCAAATCAGTTCTAACAGGCTTCTTACGGTCGGTGAAGGGTGTCGTTTACCAGTGAGGACTGCGATGGACGAGATGCGGCATGAATACAAAAGCACATCACTCTTGGCTCTATGCACATGATTGAGTAGATTCAGCCAGCCTTAAGGTGATCGCATCATGTGTCAAACGGCAATGATCAGCGTGATGACGAAACGGCCCTTCCTGCAGGGCGAGTAAGTAGTGACCACTGAAGGATGATTACGATCGAATGGGACTCCGCCATAACCGCAATAAGCATGCACATCAACTGATAGCCCCAGTCGGAATCAAGCCCAGGAATCCATCAGAAAGGCTCAGGCTCCTATGTGGGGAATTGAGTTACCCCTGAAGCGCATCGCTTTCCCCTCAGTGCATTCTCCGTCTCCGTAGAAGACAAGTGAGAAATGTGTTCGAGGACGCAAGGACACAATGAGCAGGACTCATCAGCGCCTTGCCAGCACATTAATCACCGAACATTGATCCATTGAGCCTTGCATATGGAAGCTGCAAAGGTCGTGATTACCGGGTGATTTTTTCGGTTGTGAACATCCTGACAGCTGATCATTCTCTTTTGAAGAGCCTTGCACTGATTTAGTGCCTTCGGGAGTCAAGCCGGCCATGATCCATGTCAGTCTTCACTTGAAGCATATTGGAGCTACCCGGCTGGCCAAACCGGACATTGCTCAAGCTTTGTGACATAGTCAGGATCAGCCACTGGTCTATCCGGGCTTCGCTTCGGCTAGTCATACCCGTTGACTGTCCGACGAAAGTCAAGCTCAATTTCAACGAACGCTTTCTGGCACGCATGATCTACAATTTGCAGGCGTCCAGAAAATAAGAATAGAGTGCGAATGCCCTTTCCAGCGATGCTATTACTAGTTTGAGACAAAAGATAAGCTGTAGACGGTGGAAAACAGTCACCGACTCACCGTTGTCGGTGTCTACGTCCTGAGGCGACTGCGGAAGTAGATGCGGTCCTTAGAGAAACGCTCGCATCGTTCTTCTGATGGCCCATATTTTCTCAAGCCATATATAGTGCGGGCACCCGTAGGCTTAGCTCTCCTCGTGTTCGTATCAGATTGAGCAGTAGCCTCCATGCATCGAGATCCAGAGCGTTCGAGTGCCACTGATACCATGGCGTTGAGGCTTGATCTTATATCAAACGATGTTAGTATTGCCATGAAGATAGCCCATTCGCTTCCCCTTCCCTCACAGCTGTTTGTCTGGATCACTGAAGACTTGGCCTATGGAACGCGTAAGCTTTACAATCAGAAGGCTGAACTCTAGCCGCCTATCTCGGCACTTCAATTCTCATGTGATACGAAACGGAGGTGCATCGTATCACTGCAGTTCCCACAACGACGACTGAGAAGAAAGTGCGAATAGCCTTGGAAACGACTTTTTCTGATGGAAGCTTCGAGACACAATCACTTCCAGTTAGTCCAAGTGGTGTATTTAAACGTACCATTCGGCTGACTCACAATGACGATCTTCGGCTGCCGCATAGTCTGTCGGGGATCAACGGTACGTTTCGAAACCTAAAGTGTAGTGCAGAGCTCGTATGGTGTGACCAAGGCTATGCGTGCCGGTCGGGAAGGAGGAGATGCGAATGTATGATAAGACTATGAGGTACGTGCATTGAAATCATGGTCTTCTTCTGAAGAAGGATCTCTTAATTCTCCAGCGAAGACTTTTGATCGATGTAGCTACTGCACTGCAAGTGCTAAGGATAATCAACATCTTCACATACACCTTCCCTTCGACTTCCAAGCTCTTTTCTTCATGTGTTCATGCTTACGAGTTCTTTCTACATACACAGCTTTATGATGGGTAGCCTGTCTAATAACCTACACCATTGGACCGCCCCCGCTATATGTTGCCGCCCTTGCACAGGGCCCGATACCGCAACCACATAGGCTACTCTGATGACCCCGCAATCAGCCTCCAGGCGTAGAAGAAACCAATCAGCAACATCACTACGACACATGCCCATCTCATCCGAAACACAAGCGTGGAAGAAAGATGTGTCTTCGGACGTAATTACTGAACAGGCATGACAGAGGCACGCTTGAAGAGTGGAGAGATAGCATATGTGCTCATCACCTAAGAAAACCAAGCAAGCCATAACCTCAGTGTTGCTGACAGCCGGCTGAACTCCGCATGGAAGACTTGACTATGGGAGAAGTATGAGAAATTATGCCACCTTGGTTGAAGGTCGGTCGGCCATCAAGTTTCATTGGAACACGGAGTGGAAGGACATCACCCACCCCGCTTGTGACCAAGTCCGTTCATCACTTATCATCAACACTATCATCGTCTCATTGAGGTACGTACTGAAAGCTCATTCATTCTGCTAAAGCTTTTTGGTCATCATGTCTATGTACTATACATTACGCGACTGCAGTGCAGTCGACATCCGCAAGTGCCAAGCACACCATCAGGACAAGTTTCGCCACCCGACGCCGTGTGAAATACCAACACCGAAGACCCTTCCGTTCCCTCGCTCATGCAGCGTCGATGTTCATGACGACGATATTCTATGAAAGATATGGACATGAAACCCAGGCAGTGGACAACCAAAGTCCTTACATCGAAAGACACTGTAATCCACTTCACAAAATGAAGACAAAAAAGAAAGTAATGAGGGAAGTGCTCAGCCGCGTGCTAACCTCTCGAGCTTATTACGGATACCATCCGAGAATCGGGTCGCGACACCCTCGTCAAGGACATCGACGCAGTGAGACAGTACTGCAAAGCTGTTGTCTATCGTCACTATCGTTCCATCGCGCTTGGTCAGGGTTGGGATACCCTCTTTGCGGGACACGTATCGGAGGATCATCGGGTGGTCCGAGGTCAGCTGGTCTATCGCAAGGGTAGCGTTGGGTGGTTGAAAATGTCCTTGTTGACGTGGACTTGTAGACTCATTACGCACCAGCGAGTCGGTCCACATAACGAGTGCAGCGCGATATACAGCGCCAGCCCACCATGGCGGACGAATGCCTCGAGGCATTTCTCGGACCAAGCGGAGGATTTGTCCAGCGTGCACGATGGCCTCCTGAACGTCGGAGAGGCACTTGTTGTGCATCCACATTATCTGCTGGAAGTTGCTGTCGAAGCCTTCTCGTCGCGCAAGTCGTTCAATCTCCGGGAAGTTTGTCACAGCGTTCATGCTGATGAGGTGGAACATAACAAGATTCGCCTGCATCATGGGGCATATCGGGTTGCACTTCATGTACCGCCTCGCTAAGTCGAACCACCGTCCGAGCAGCGCCTGCACCTCTTCGAGTCGCACCCGAGTCGATGCCGCAGTCAGCGCCCTGTTACGCGACCTTGAAGCCACACTGTCAGAGAAACAGCTGAGCAGCTGGCAGTACTGGCACACCAAGGTCTGCAACGGATGCAATAAGAGACGTAGGTGCATGGGAGTGAGATGAATCTCCTGCAAGTCCTGGATGACGATTTCATCATCCAGGAAATACCTGAAAATTTCCCTTAGGCTAAGAGGTCTTGCACCTGATCCTACCGAGGAGTGACCGTTCGAGAACGCATGGACCTGGTTGAACGTTTCTGACCACTCGGCCGCTGTCCGCGCCTGCCAGAGTATATCCGCATCTGGCATAGGAGCACCAAACTCCGTTACCGAGAAAAGGGGATTAGTATCGTGGAACAAAGACAAGTCTTGGTCGACCATGACCCAAGAGTAGATGAGGCTACACTGTGTTAGTGACGGCCACGTGACGTCGGGCAAAGTTTTCACCACTTACCGACTACGGCTTTCTCGCTGTATCCAGTCTTGCCACAACATGTCTGTCGTCGTATTGCCGTTCATATGCGGCACCGGAACCACTGGCCGTGTTTCCAAGATACCGGAATGTCGAAGCATTGCAAAATACATTCCCCGCTGGCCCATGGCTATGTCCATTTGCCACTTGTCGCCGCTCCATCCCGCCTGCACAGTAAACAGGAGAGCTGCCCGCAGTACGATGGGATCACTAGCCATGATGATGTTCTTCTCGATGAGGTCGAAAAGCGAGATGCGACAAGCTTCGGTGAGGCCACCAGTCAACCAGCGCGCTTCGACAGATGGAATGTTCATGGCACCCTGAGCTATCATCATCAGAATCAACAAACTCGATGCTTTGTCGTTATAGTTTTTCATGAGCTCGTTTGCATCCAGCACACCACGTGCTGAAGTTGGGTAGTAGCGTTCGAAAGAGTTTGCATATGACTGCAGGAAGAACTCCAGAACACGACCGGGCGGCAGAAGGATAAAATTCGTGCCGGAAGCGATTGATCCTGGCGATTCTCCACTACTAGCAGAGCTACTGCCATCTTTGTGGATGTCCAGTGCCTTGTGCAGGAAGCTCTGGGTGATCGCAAGAAGCTTATCTCGTGCAGCTTCGCCAAGCTTCGATACTGCTACTTGGCCGCCCTGCTGGAAGTCTGACTCGTCCCATGATGGAGTCCAGTTGCTCCAGCCCTCATGATTCCGGAGGCTCAACTCTAGGCGCTCCAAGTTGAGCTTTGCAGTGCGCGGACAAGAGCTGGAGGGTATTGATGGCGTACAGCGGAAGACTGTCCAGCCATCTTGGGCTGCAACAATAGCACCAAGGTCAGGGATGCCGGCATCAGCAATCGATGAATGCCTGTTGGATGGGTAGAACATGGCTGCGGAGCTTCCTATCTGCAGGTCGGAGAAAGACTCGTCCATCTGTGGGGTCTGAAGTGGTGTCTGCACAGGCCCAAAAGGTTGCGTTGGGGACATTTCAGGCATCATGCCAAGAATTGCGTCTGATGGTGGTCCTATGCTCATATCCATGTTCATGGACATCATCAGCTGAGGGTCGATTCGCATCGGGTCAAACTCGTTGCCCATCGCCATCGTGGTCCAAGGATCCATCATGAATTGTGGATTGGGTTCGTTCTCGGGGTGATCTTGTACAGTTTGAACAAAATCGTCGTAGCCAGACATAGGTGTCGAAGCAACGAATCCGTTCATACCATTGGCCGATACTTGTGCTGAGTGGTGAGGCACAGGTTGCTCGAAGAATGTCGGAGTGTTCGGGAGCGGTATCTGAAGAGGTCTCTCTTCGGGGTTCGGGTTCGAGATTGGCTGCACTGGCTGCGATACGGATTGATTTCTCGAGTGTGTAACGGAAGACGACTGAGATCTGTCTGGACCACCTGGGACATGCGGAGGAAGTTGCGTCGCTTGATGAGGTTGAGCGTCATGGGCTGGTGAATTTGCAGCCGAAGGACCCGATTGACTCGAATGCTCGCTTCCAGGACCACCTGCGGTTGGACTGGCAGCTCTTTGCATGCCCTTGGACGCGCGGCGAGTGGGACGCAGTGTGCATGTCAGATTCCTTTGCGCGCATCGAGTGCATGGGAACTTCTTGTCACACTTTGTCTTTGTCTTTGCGCAGTTGCTGCATGCGATGGGTGTTCGGCCAGCCGACTTCGGTATCATGCCTTGGATTTGCACGCCCTCTTCGTTGTTCTGGTTGCGGCCGTGTACGGTGTAGTGGCGTTGCAAGAGGTCGCTACAAGCATGTCAGCTTGCACGATTACGAAAGAGACCGAAGAGAGGGGAGATGAAATGGCCTTGCTTACCGTCGAGCGAAGCTCATGTGGCAGGTATAACATTTGAAAGGCTTAATGTTGGTATCTTTTCGGACCAAAATATTAGCAAACGAACGCGTACGCCAGACACGACTTGATGAAGTCGCTGTAAACCAAGAGTGGTGAGGACGTGGGGATCACTTACGAGTCAAGATGTGCCTCTCTAGATGCTCGTCTCTCGTGAAGGAGGACCCGCAATATGTGCAGAACACCATTGTGGATTAAAGATGGAAGAAAAGATGAGAAGCAAACCCGATTGTGGGGGGTTACGAGAGGAAGATGACGACCGCAATCAAATCGGTCAGCTTCAATGAGCTGGCAATAACCCTTTAGCGCGTACCGAGCTTTCCGTTCATAAAGATGGGAAAGGGTCGCTGGAGGAGGAAGGAACAACGATTGAGAAAGCGTTGAAATGGCGCAGCGACACAGCTGGATTACTCGATTGGAGTGGGCGGAGACAATATCAGTTCTTAAGTGGTTCGAAATAACGTTCTGCTTTCTGTTGATCTCACGAGCGGTCGAGCTAAGGCGGCCAGCAATACCGGTATGGGGCTAACGGAGAAAACAGTCAACGTCAGGTCGAGTCTAAGACGTAGTCTGCCGGGAATGTCAGAAACACGACTGAAGTTGTCTGTGGTGGCGTCAGATCGAGGTGCTGCTGGGAAGTGAACAAAACAGGAGTTGGCACAGTAGCACAGCGATGCCGACAGGCCAGTCAGTACACCTGAGTGTAGCAACAAGAAGGCGACAGAAGAGGGAAAGGAAGACGAGGAGCATGTATGGTTCAGCGTTGGTGAAGATTTCTCAACACGACCACGAGAACCAGTGGGTATCTGGAGTATCCAGGTGGATTCGACGGACGTGCGTTTCCCAACTGGGAGCGTTGATTATGCATCTTAGCAGCGATGTATTCATCAATTGCGAGGAACCCAGCTGCATCAGAGCCACGAGCTAGTGCATCGCAGTTACATGCAGCGCACCAGGCGTCCGGGCGGGTCGGGCTCAAGCCAGTTAGCCTCACAGCTTCTTTGGGCGACAAGGGGACGCTGCACAGCGTTGATGATAAGACTCAGGAAGGACAGGGATGCATCTTGAGATCTGCACCGCAGGCTGGTAGGTGGTGGAGGAGGGTTCGTGCTGAACCGGGGTTACAAGCGCAGCCCGCGCAGCCCGCATCAGCCACCAAGACCGCGAACCGAACCCTCATGCGCGTCGGCGCGCCCCTGGTAAAAGACAGCGAAGCCGTACACCCGTAATGTATTTAACAATACGATAACTTTACTGCTATACTTTTGGCGCTTGTCTTTTTGGACCGCTTAGGTACTTACGTAGACTACGCAAGCTCTTCCATCTCCTCGCTCATTCGCCACTCCCACGCCGTTACCATTCCAACGTTATTGCGGTGGAAACGACTCGGATCTCACGCCTAGCGCTCTTGTAGGCAGTGATGAACATGTATGGGCCCGGGCGAATCTCAGCATCTCGCGGCTGAGTCGTGGATACAGCTGCCAAGAAGTGATACTGGCGAGGCATCTCTGCATGTTTCAGAGCGTAATTGTCTCTGCTACTCCTTGATGTACCATCGGATCGGACGGCTCTCGTAGACGAAGCTTCTCTTCCGTACCGCTGTCTTGAACCGTCGTTATTGCTAATGGTGTATGGGTCTCTCGCAAGGTTCGCGCCAACGCAGTAATCGTCTCATGAGGTAACCTCAAGAAAACTTAGGCACTTAAGTACCTCCAGCGCGATTATGTCTACGATTTCCATCGTTATCATGTCCCATACCATAGTGAGCCATCTTCTCAGTTGTGTTTCGAACGGTGTGCGGACTGCGTCATTCGCGCGATGTTGCGCCATCTATAATTATCGCAGGCTAAGATCAGCGCAGGTCAATATTAAGCCTTTTAGCGCCATGCCCCCTGTCTGTGAGCACGTGATTCTGTCATACACCACGTGATAGAGATGCCGACCTGCTTATCGTCCATTACCGCTTCATCAGCAACCATGGTTGTACTGCCAGTAGCATATGCACATGCCACCAGTGCTATAGTTTGCATTCGCTGTTGCACACATGGTGACACTCATGATTAGGTGGTCGGCTGCAATGCGAGATTAAGTCAACGGTATCGACTTCGATACCATTCATCGACCACCAAAGAGCAGTCGGCGACGCCCTGTCCCAGCCGCCACATGCTTATCATCGAACTTCTAAACCACCTCGGTAGCTACCATGCTAGCTGAACAGAAGGAAATGCCTCCTATGATGAGATGGTATTCAAGACTTTACCGTCGCGGGCACCACTGGGGGCTAAGGCCTTGGGAAATGCGCTATTCAGTCTACGTGTAATCTGCACTTCCGTTTTCCGAAAGCTCTCATGATGTAAACGAAAATGGGGTCCACAACTGCTTTAGCAGCTCAGCTGCAGCTGATACGTCGGGGGTAACTTTGAGGCTGCCTGAGACCTGTGGCAGACGAAGGATCGTCGTCGCTCCACAGCAGAGCGCCATTTCTTGGATTTGGAAGCCTAAGTGTTGTGAGCTGTGGACGAAGGATCGAATCTGGGAACCCCACGTTCGCGGAGCGCCGATCACTACGGAGCCTGGGTACTGACTCGCTCAACAGGGTTCATCGCCTGTGCGCCGCACAACGCCGGCTTTTTCAACGCTAGAACAGAATCCCATGTGGAAAGTTCGTCGCCGAGTGGTACCCATAGGTGGGCAATAGAGGCTCGAGTTGCGGTAAGTATCGTTGCAAGCAAAATTTCGGCTTTGGGAACACGCCGTTGCCTTGACATGCAGTGTGGCCTAGTTTCATCCGCCCCCACATTTCCGCCAGCCGGTTGAACTCGCGAACCGCATTTAACCCCGCAAAGCTGGAAACACGGTGGTCTTTTATTGGACTATCGTTTCATGTTCCTGAAACGCAAAAAGACTGGATCCGCTGCTTCACAATCGCGTAGGAATAGAAACAGGAGAGTCATGACCACAGGAGTCTTGAAAGACCGCTTTGAATCCTCAATACTCATTATATGGTGCAACATTCAGGCTCATTGCGATATTCTTACGCGCGGGCCGGGAAGCGAACAACCAGATGAAAGCCAATCAAGGATACGAAAGCCTCCCCTGAGTACATTAGTGTCGACAGCGCAAGGCGAGCGGAGTCTGCAGTTTCGATGTTCTGGAGATGCACATATCAACCTACGACCTGCATTGTTACGAATGGATGTACTCTGCATCTTTCGAGTCTCGCGAACGGAGTTCTTGGAGTCCTGCGCGCTTGTCAGAAGCGAAAGCCACCTCCATGATCAACTCTTGCGTCTGTGATGGCGTGGAACTAAAAATGCTATAGCCTTGGTGGTTGTCCATTGTGAGCCGGACTAACGCTACAGGGAAGCTTAATTATCGCTACAAGCACCAACGTGAACCATTGTTAGACTGAACTGTCTATGATGGGTAGCATTTGCCCGTAAGGACATACGTTTTTAAAGACAGAGCCGTTTTCGAAGATATTCACGGATTGACTTCGTGGACCCGGGCGTCTTATCAAAACTCATCTGAGCATGTAATATCCAACTTCAGAGGACTGAATGTGACCGTTGCGGTCAAAGTCGCCTAATGTGGTAAACAGTCATGTTCCGACACGAGCCGCAGGCCCTTACATAGCTGATAACCCAATTGGAAGGCCAATCCCGGCGGTCGCCGGTGATCAGCATGGCAGTCTTAGGCATCGATCCACAAATGCGGTCAAGGTGTCTGATCTTCCTTCGTATCCTCGCTAAACATTATTATATACTCCGAGCTGTGTAATCGTCCAGGCCGAATCTTCCGCCATGCAGGGTTACTCACAGCAAGGGTGGAGAGTTATTGCTCACTGCCGAGCGATCCCGCCGCAGGAGCACTGCAGTCACTGAGACTTGCACAGAGACAGCATGGCAATTACATTTCGTTTATTACCCAGCTCCGATTCAACTTCCTCGCCTAGTTTTGTGTTGTGTTACATGTTAGCTCTGCCACCGATGCTTTACAGTGTCGCGATAAGAGATGGAAAAGAGAGCCATTCAACAAAGTCCTACCTAAAATCTTAACTACGTCAAAAATGTCCATTATAGATACTTCTTCTGCTGATCATGCAGGGTAGCTGTACTTAAGTATTGGTGGCGTTGATGGCGTAAAGAGAACGAATTATGTGCAGAACGATTGCGCTTCGAACCAAAGCGGGGCTAGCATGCTCTTCAACTCGTCACACCTTGCTTGATCTACATCATGATCTAGCAGCAGATGAAGTACATCCTCAAAGCCTTTGGAAAGATCCTCATCATTCTCGCCACACCTGTTGTCGTGAGCCACAAGTTGCGGTCGCAAATAAGACATGTATGCGCAGTCCACCCACGAATCCTAGGCACAGCATCATACAATATGGGCCAACATATTAATGTATGAATTAGCTGAACAATTCCATTAATAGAGATATCATAAATGCAGAGTTGTAGATTCAACTCGTAAAGCAGCCCCACAGAATGCTGACGTGCAGCTCTGAAGCCGCCCGGCATGCCGGCTGCGAGGGCGCTAATCTGCCCAAGGCGCTGACACAGCGCGTAAGCACAGGACTCTCGGCGCGTGCAATGAAGTCTATGGAGAGTTGTTTTGTGTTCAAATCCTGCCTGACTTTTTTTGTGCTCAGTTACCTACGTACCAGGCCGCTGGCTTCGGCGAATCCGTCAGAATGTATACACAAGTGCAGATTGCATGATAAGCTCATCATAAGCTTTGTTGGTAATAACACTACAAAACTACATTTGCAAATGTACAAAGTCCTTTGGTCGAAAACGGACAGTGGAACCTCACCCATGAATAGCTCACGCCCAAACAATAGCCAGCTACACAGCCCAGCGTTGTTTTGCCCAAATCAAGTAGCAGCCAATAGTGGAGCTCCCGTTTGTTAACAACGGGTGCTTGGCTAATGGGTGGTGTTGATGGCCATCTTCGAGATACTTTTCAGTGCATCTAATGGGTGAAAACACAGCTGTGCAAACAGACTGTGAAGAAGGTCCAGAGCTTCTTCTAATTGACATGTTTCGCTAACGTTTGATCTATGACAGCTTCGTAATAAAGTACACAACCTCATTCTCAGCGACAGGCGGACTTGTGCCGTGAGGGTCACAACAGCCCTCGCTTACTCCACGCTGTTGACACGCTGTTGCCACGTTGTAGGGCTATATAGAAGTGCACTCCACGTTGTCAAATAGGCTGTGCAAGATAAAGATGGTACCAAGTGGAGCGTCCTGGAACTATTGCATTGAATACACTGTCAGCCAGAGCCCTGGGAACCGCTAAGGTTGTGTATTTTTCTGCCAACCGGGGCCAACAGGTAGGGACAGAAGTCAAGCAAGCATCCCACAGTCAGTGTCTCTATATGCGTTGTTTTCAGATGTACGGTGGAGGGCTCGACCCTGGCTTCTCTGAGCACCCAATACATGTTGTAATCTAACTCTTTGTGTACCCTGCTGAGCTTACATTTGTAACCGACACTTATATTACCTGTACCACAGTTCCCGGAAGATGCCATATGGCTTCCCGCACACGAGGATAAAAGACCGGTGCAGCGCTTACATGCACTACTTTTAATGTCAGGCCTACAAGTTGAATATGCCGTGCCACTGTCTGCAAGGCGGCAAACCCAAGTGCCAACCTTCGCTTTTGACGAAGCGCATTCATCCTTGTTCAATCATGTCATATCAAAAGGCCATTATCATGACAAAACACGAGCAAGGTGCTAAGAAAAGTAACGTGATATTAGGCTCGAGCAGGTACTCTATACTTTGGTATTCTGACCTCGCGCATTCATAGATAGGCATGCCCGTTCTTCCACTTCGCGTCGTTATCGCTCCCGTGTCAGACCGGGTGAGGCTTCCGGACGGACTTCTCGACACCAGGATCTCACACTTCACACCTTTAGACGCGATCTCCGAAAGTTGCCCACCAAGAGTTTAGCCGTGGAACAGCAGTACCTGGGCTGCATTTACGAGGCGGAAGACCCTGCATCAATCTCCGAGGATGTGAAAGGGACACGGTAGCCCAGCACGACGGAGATAGCGGCCAGCCGCTGTCAGAATCCCGATGTCACGCTCCTGCAACTACCGCGTTGAAGTCGTGTAATGGACTAGGTTGCCTAAATATGCACTACGAGATCTGATGCGTTGACTAAACGTGGCTTGTGTGACTGTGCGTGGCTGTGAGTAGTACACAGTTTTCACGTGTCTTGATTCCTCGGAACCCTGTTTCCCCAATCAACACCATGGTCGTGTCAATTGCCTGCTGAAAGTGTAACCGGCATGTCGTACAAGATCATCTGGATCAGGTGGGAGCCGCTATATGTCAGGTCGCTACAGTACGATAATGCCCCAAGGCATTCAGACATGTGCACCGACTGTAGAAGGAAAGTAGGGTGGTACGAAAAGCCGACTATGCACACGTGCATCTGACGTTGGAACCGATTTAGTGGTGTCCGTCTTTTCCGGAGTCGTCATCATGGTCAGCTTCACGATAATGTTGTGCTCTTTAAGAGACAGAAATGGTGCAGGTTCCGAGTACTTGGTTGCGGAGAGACTCACCGACTGCTCAGGAATACCGAGTCTGCATGGCCATGCGAATGGGGACTACGATCCCAAAGCAGCGGTGTGGCCGGGCGCTTCCGTTATGTCTTTGTGCACCCCGTATATCCTTGAAGCATTGCTCGAAAACTTTCCGAATGATGCAGTTAGTCAGCCACGATATCTCGATTGTCTTGGCCAGAGACGCAGTGAATGTCCCACACAATTGCCATGCGGCACGTTTGGGATGATAACAGCAGTGACAGATCGTGGGGATCTTAGGTGCTCCCATAAACCCCGAAGACGCGCTGCTGGAATCAATACCTTTGGATTGATGTTGTGCTCCAGTGATTCCCGGCAAAGAGTGTGATTAGATCATCATCTTGTGACAAAATCCTGCATCGTTGATGATATCGAAAATTCATCGTCCTTGCATGCATGCAAATCTGCACTTCCTCATTGAGCGTACCCAAGCCGAGTGCTCGCGAATCTCCAGAACGTTAGTTTGTGTTCGGTTGTGCATCAGTTATTGCGAAACAGTTCTTCGGCCCTACATTATCCCGTCCAATCATGCGCGATTTTTATCGTAGACGTCATGGATCGAGAAAATGGCGCTGAGACCATCACACCAGAAGAACGCTAGTTGCATCTTTTTGCCCCTTGCCTCGACTTGCCAACTCTTGTGGAGGTACAATTGATGCGACGATTACGCATTGAGCCACGTCTCGAACTTGCAACCTTAGAATGGTACGCATAGAGGCCACGGAAATATCATCATACATGGATCCGCGCCTGAGTGTCGGATCGATGACCTGAAATAGGCATGAAACGAAGCAGAGAAACAATTGTGGGTACCTCCGCTGCAATAAACATAGACCTAACGCTCAGGGCACGATCCAGTGCCGCGAGATCGCGTAAGGAACGGTTCGGCACGGACGCCAAGGATATGTGTTGTTAGATCCCGTCCACGGGATCCGAGATCAGTTCAAGGCCTGTGCTTCTCCTGGCGAGGGGAAATGGCGCCACAGTGTTGTAAATCTGTTGGCAAGCCACAATGATTGATGCGAGAGGAATTGGAATCTAGACCTACAGCGATTCAAAAGCGACTCCAGACTCACAGTTACGGTCGGAAACTGATTGCTTATCGAATCTTGGTACTCACACAGCCAAGTCTAAACGTGGACACTAGTTGTGGAGATGAGCCTGCAGCTTGTCGAAGCAGGGCGAAAGTCGTTACTCGACCATAGCTCCGATTGTAAACATGTAGCCAAGTGATTTAGAGCAATCTTGCATGTTTAGCCTGGGCCATCGTCTGTAGCGCACGTACATTAACTGCCCACCCACTGCTTATATGCAAGTGAATCAGGAATCCAGGAGCTACCTAGGTATGTAACGCCCCATATGGACTCGAAGCCTTCGATAGACTGCGTGAAGCTATCGTTACACGTAATACTGATATTGACCATGTAGCTTTTCGGGTGGCGTCGCCAAATAGAACAGTCCTGGGCGCAAACGGATAGCAACATGGCTCCATGCCCTGCCGCGCTATACATTTGGACCATTGTACCCCATGTCAAAGATAGAGCTCACGGGCCGCTCGCCACTGTGGCTTACTGGAAGCCTATGAGCGGCCCTAAGAGAAAATGAGCGGCCCTTGCGGAATTCTAGTATACTGTCAATGACGAAATGAAGTTCGGCAACACACATACCCTATGTACTCACTGTATGGACAACTGGGTGCCGTGGCATTACGCCGATCCGAACGTATAGCAGCCCTCGAATATACATCAGTTCGCGGTTTGGCGAACATAGGGCGGCTTGGGCATATAATGTAAGAGATGCGCTGAACTCAGATAATTCTTTTTGAACCGGCAGCGTTCTGCAAAGTCGCGTATGGAACTTACCAAATGACCAATGACAGGTGGCTAGTAGTACATCGGTTGCACGGTAGCAATGCTCGATGAGTGGTGGCGTCGATGTGGCTTTCCGATACCTGCTTCGACCGGACGGGTAATGGCACCGTGGTTGAACACGTCTTGCGGCAGGACAGCGGCATTTCCGCCCATGCATCCCCTCCGACTGGTTCTTGAGCTAGATCTTGCGATCATCGGGTCGGCGATCTCCATCTGCGGAGCTGGAGTCCAGGTAATCAGAAAGCACTCGTTGCAAAATGCTAAATAGCCTGTAGAACAATGCGCCATATACCGAGCCCTGATCAAGGAATGCAGTGGTGGCATGCATGCGCTACACACCCACCGAGGTTGTATACAGGAGCGTGCTCTGGTAGCGAGACAGAACTTACTATCACCCTGGGGTGCGAGATCTTGACAGCCGTAGCGTATCGGAACAATCCATCTCAGCAACAAGTGATTTCCTTATCCATCACATGGTATGCATATTCGTAGGCGGTGCATGATATAGAATGGAGGAGCCGAGATCGGAAGGGGTGGAGATCTAATAGCCTGCTCAATGACCCTGGCCTTGTAGAAGTTACGGTTCTGCGTTCACCAATGCAGCCGTACGTGCTAGTAGGTGCATAATATTCCCGCAAAGTTCTGGTGTTGGCCGAATCATGCATATGCAATAGCCGTCCTCCCAGGCCCGTCCGACGTAGAACATAAGATGAGGGCGCAAAGCGATGCATTGAGAGTGCTCGGCAGAAACAAAATGAATCCCATTGGACATTAGCCAAGGTCAAAAGGAAAGAAATGCAAAACAATAAACACGCTGTTTCAAGAGGCCTCAGTCGCAATACTCCTAAGCGATGATCGATCCCGCTACTAGTTGCCAAATATGGTTCGCTATGGTCTAATTACAACCCTCAAACAATGATCTCGAGAACTATCGTGTGGACATCTCGCGCTAAAACATGTTTCAACTCCTGTGTACTTACCTGACTCGCCCCCCACTTGACGATTACAGACCCCGGAACGTTGCCCAGACACTCGATCAGAAACGACGGCCAACTCAGAGCTGCCTCATGAATATGTACTCTGGAATTTCACTTGCGCCATATCAGGCGCGTTATTGTCGTGGATGTAAGCTGGCAAACGTGTGAAGATGTTTGGCGATTCAAGGGGCAAAACTTCGGGCTCTTAGCTCCGTCACGTGTTTGACAACGGTGGTTTCGGGTGGGGTGCCGAACGACGTCTCACCACCACCTCGAAGACGACATCAGCCGGCCTAAAAACGACACCATGTTTGCGGAGCTCAATGTATATTCGCGCGACATAATTCAGGAGCAATAGATCAATACGTTGTTGCCTGAGCGTCCCAGCAGCGCTCAACTCAGCCACTGTAGTCAGCGAAGAGGTTTCCTACTTGAGCCTCAACCACAAGTTGAGCAGCAACCGAGCGACTAAAGAAGCAGCGTAATCTGTATTACGCAGGCTTAGCGAACTTGAACAGGAGAGAGGCTCTTATACGTCCGAAGCGGCGTTGACACTTTCGGACAATGGGGGGATGCCGGAAACATGAGCAAGGCTGGCCATGTCATCCAGAGCGAAGATCTAACAGCCTTTTCACACGACTAGGTGACAGTATGATCGAGCATCGGCTTGTACTGGTACAACATCCGTCAGTCTAGAGACATATTCCGTCAACGGCGTCCCACCTCCACAGCACCGTCGGCGATGGTTGGTTCTCGTGACAATCGAAGCAGTATCCAACTGTACATCGTAACTAACGAGGTTCTTGCTTACCCACGCCCATGCATTGGCGGAATCGGTCGACCCGACATGCTGGTGCTTTGCTGATCATGGATATGCTCTGGATGGTATCTCAGGGCGAGTGTCGATTCTCCGGGAATTCCAAGCCATACCTTGAACTAGCCTCCACCACTCAACATACTATCACGGATATACTGTCGGTGTGGGGTACCCAGAGACCCGTCAGTGCTAGTAGTGCTGGGGAAAAAGTGCTGACTGAGATCACTGCGTCGGGGACATATTGTTCGGAACTTCTGGTATTCTGGCTCATTGACATGCGTCGGCTATGCTGATCGGTGGCCCAACAATGCTGCAACAGAGGACCACGCTGAAACGAAAATTCCAGGATCAAACACATGGAACTTTGTGTGAACCCTGGAATTGATGTTGCGTTCTCTCGGGTGCGCGATAGCGTTTCTCGTGTAACAACATGAACGCGATCGCTACCAAGAAGCTGGCTATCGTTGAGAGCCTGAACATCATACATCAGACTCAAGGCGTCAATGTCAAGCGTCAATTTAGTAAAAACTGTAATTGACTGCAAACACACGGACCCAAGGGATCCACCCGGCCTCTAAGAGGGGATCCGATCGAGTTAAGCCGACTTTGAGACAGCGCCATTGCATCTGAGGTCTCCACGTCTCATCTTCGTTATCATCCGTAACGTATTGGCTCGACACCTTAGTATCCGGTCAACGTGCCTAGCATGCGCCATCTATCAATAGCATGGAAGCTTACTCGGAAACACGCTCGGCCTCTGCACACCATACTCCTCGGATCCATGACTACACCAGCCCGGGATCAGACATAGTGCGCGCCACTTTTACTCTCACGTCAATATGTCGCTGCAGTACATCGTTCCGCAGAACATGGGCTGTCACAGATCCGGCACGCGCTTTGAGCTTGTCATCGTGCGATGCAAGCCTTGACCACCTCGCATGTCTATCATTGCTTTCTGGTTCCCTACAAATACAGAGCGACGCCAATCCCCAAGGGCATTCATTCCCAAACTTTTCTCCTCCAGTACCTTGGGTCACTTCCTGCAGCTTATCACCAACCACCCTTCCACAGGAGCCCCCGCCACTAAGACAAAGCCCAACACCTTTGTCCTTAGCCTAGATCTGCATAGTCCATCATCAATCGCTGTGTTCTTCGTCAGCCTGCCTTAGGTGACCCAATCTTAGCCATCAACGGCATCAATTTAGAGCTTTCTCTGCCTCCTACATATATATTACCACCGTAGCCATGAATCTCCTCATCTTCGGAGACCAGACGGCGGACCAGTACGCTTTGCTGCGAAAGGCATGCACATGGAAGAACAATGCTGCCCTCACAACATTTCTCGATAGGATCAGTGTCGTCATCCGGGATGAGGTGCAAAAGTTACCACGAACCCAGAGAGACCATATTCCCGACTTCCTGACGACATGGGACCTCGTCGAAGCATATTACAGCAAGGGTCTAAAGCTACCTCAACTGGAAAGCTGCATGGTCACCATCGCTCAATTAGCACATTACATTGGGTATGTTCAGGGCCTTGAATCGTTCCACGGCTTGACTAACCCTTCCAGATATTACGCGGAAAACCCCTCGGAACTACCGATTCTTGCCAACACAAGAATTGTCGGTCTCTGCACTGGGTTGCTCGCGGCGTCCGTCGTTGCATCTGCGCGGTCGCTAAGTGAGCTTCTACCGCTAGCTACCGAAGCCGTCCGACTTGCGTTCCGCGCTGGTACCTGCGTCGGTTCTGCAAAGAATGCGCTTGAAAACGCCACAAACCCAAAAGAAAGCTGGTCCACCATAGTGACTGGTATTTCTGAACAGGATGCGAAGACTGCTCTTGCTGCGTTTCACAATGATCGACAAATCCCAGCTTCGGCGCGCGCCTATGTTAGCGCAGTTAGCGTCATGGCTCTAACCATCAGTGGCCCACCAGCAACAACGAAACGCCTGTTCCAGGAAGCCGAGTCATTCAAGTCCAACACTCGTGTGGCTATCCCTATCTTCGCGCCATACCCACGCTCCGCACATCTACAGTCAGGCCGACATCGACCGCATTCTGGACAAGGACGCGGCTCGACACCTGCAGCAATTCCGCCCCTTGGCTTTGGTGCACTCTGCAACACACGGAAAATGCCACACTGCCACAAACACTCTCGAGTTGGTTCAGATCGCTCTGGGCGAAATTCTACTCGAGCCTGTACGATGGGACAGCCTTCTCGAGCAAGTCGTAAATGAGGTGACCGCAGCCAGCAGCGCAGAATGTACCATCTCGGCAATTGGCGTTACAAATATCGCCAACAGCCTCGTCTCTGCGCTGAAGGCTGGTGGACAGACTAACGTTTCCGTCCGCGACCAATCGCTCTGGAGCGCCACCACTGATGAGAGTCGTGGTCGCACCCAGAATGACAAAATTGCCATTGTTGGCATGTCTGGTCGCTTCCCAGGTGCAGCTAGTCCGGAGAAGCTTTGGGAACTGCTCGAAAAAGGCTTGGATGTCCACCGCGAGGTCCCTGCCGACCGCTTCGATGCTAAAGCCCACTGCGATCCTTCTGGAAAGGGAAAGAACAAAAGTCACACGCCCTACGGATGCTTTATTGACGAGCCTGGCCTATTCGACCCACGTTTCTTCAACATGTCACCTCGTGAAGCCGCTCAAACTGATCCCATGGGTCGCCTGGCACTGACCACCGCCTACGAAGCGCTCGAGATGTCCGGCTATGTCCCCAATCGCACCCCGTCCACTAAGCTCCACCGCATCGGTACCTTTCTACGGTCAGACCTCAGACGATTGGCGTGAGATCAACGCTGCTGAGAACATCGATACATATTTTATCACCGGTGGTGTGCGCGCATTTGCCCCAGGTCGTATCAACTACTACTTCAAATTCTCTGGACCATCATACAGCATTGACACTGCGTGCTCATCTTCTCTCGCTGCCATCCAACTGGCCTGCACTTCGCTCTGGGCAGGTGATTGTGACACCGCTTGCGCAGGAGGATTGAACGTCCTCACAAATCCGGACATTTTCTCAGGTCTCAGCAAGGGCCAGTTCTTATCCAAGACTGGTGGCTGCAAGACTTACGATAATGATGCGGATGGTTACTGCCGTGGTGATGGATGCGGTTCAGTCGTGCTAAAGCGTTACGAAGATGCTGTCGCGGACAAAGACAACATCCTCGGTTGTATTCTGGGCGCAGCTACGAACCACAGTGCTGAGGCCGTCTCCATCACCCATCCCCACGCTGGTGCTCAAGAGTTCTTGTATAACAGAGTTCTCGCCAAAGCCGGTGTTGATGCACATGAAATCAGCTACGTCGAGATGCACGGTACTGGTACTCAAGCTGGCGACGGTATCGAGATGACTTCTGTGACTAATGCTTTTGCGCCTCGTCACCGCCAGCGTCGTCCAGAGGAGACACTGCATCTAGGTGCAATCAAGGCAAACATTGGCCACGGAGAAGCAGCTTCTGGTATCAACTCCCTCGTCAAAGTGTTGATGATGATGAAGAAGGACGCCATTCCTGCTAATGTCGGCATCAAGGGTGTCATGAACAAGACATTCCCAAAGGATCTACTACAGCGCAACGTTCACATCTCGACCAAGCAGGTGGCCTGGCCGCGTAACGGCGCTGAGAAGCGAAAGATTTTCTTGAACAACTTCTCGGCTGCTGGTGGCAACACTTCTTTAATCATTGAGGACGCACCACTGCCAACAGCACCAAAGGCAGCTGACCCGCGCACCATGCACACCGTCACCGTCACTGCTAGATCGATAGCCTCTTTGAAGAAGAACATCAACAACCTCATGGAGTTCCTCGATCAGAATCCAGACACCACTCTTCCTAGCTTGGCGTACACTACCACTGCCCGTCGCATCCAGCACAACTACCGTGTTGCTATTTGCGTCTCTGAGATCTCACAGGTCAAAGACGCATTGCAGGCACAATTGAAAGACAGCTACAGCCCACTGCCAATGGTGCCGACTAAGACCGCCTTCACCTTCACAGGGCAGGGCTCTCAGTACACCGGGCTTGGCCAGAAATTATACGAAGAATTGGACACATTCAAGGCCGATATTGACGAGCTCGACAACCTCGCACGCCTGCATGCCATGCCGTCTTTCTTGCCACTACTCACCGGTGAAGATGTCACTACTTTGTCCCCAGTCGTTGTTCAGCTCGGTATGTCGTGCATCCAGGTCGCATTGGCACGCATGTGGGCATCCTGGGGTATTGTCCCCACTTCAGTCGTTGGCCACAGCCTCGGCGAGTACGCTGCGCTGCACGTTGCGGGCGTAATCTCTGCTAGCGATATGGTCCTCCTTGTCGGCAGACGCGCAGAACTTCTAGTACAGGAATGTACAGCTAATACTCATGGCATGCTTGCAGTCAAGGGCAGTGCCGATTCTATCAAGGCTGCCTTAGTCGACAAGATGACTGAGATTGCTTGCATTAACGGTCCTGAGGATACTGTACTTTGCGGTACAGTCGAGATCGTTCACTCTACTAGTGAGCTCCTCTCAAGCAAGGGCTTCAAGGCTACCAAGTTGAATGTACCATTCGCTTTTCACTCTGCTCAAGTTGAGCCTATTGTTGAGAAGTTCAAGGCTGTTGCATCTTCAGTCATCTTCAGCAAGCCTAGCATTCCAGTCATGTCGCCCTTGACTGGTGAAGTCATCCATGAGGCCGGCATCATTGGTCCCGACTACCTTGCCCGTCACGCTCGTGAGACTGTCAACTTCTGGACTGCTCTTTCTGCTGGCCAGGATGAGAAGCTTTTCGATGCGAAGACCGCTTGGCTTGAGGTCGGCGCTCACCCAGTCTGCAGTGGCATGGTCAAGTCTACCCTTAGCGGGGCTCCAGTTACAGCTACCTCTCTTCGCCGAAACGAGGATTCTTGGAAGACACTTAGCAACGCCGTTGCCACGCTGTTCCTGGCTGGTGTCTACATCGATTTCAACGAATTCCACAGACTTTTCAATGATGCGCATGAGATGTATACTCTGCCGACTTACGCCTTCGACAGCAAGAAGTACTGGCTGGACTACCACAACAATTGGACTCTCACCAAGGGCGAAGTTCTTGAGGGTTCCCCTGTCAAGGCCATTGAGCAAGCTCCAATCGAGATTGAGTCCAAGCTCAAGACGACATCATGTCACAAGATCATTCGCGAAGAGCTGCACGCCAACTCTGGTACTATTGTTGTTCAATCGGATCTCTCAGATCCCCAGTTGAAGGCAACGATCACTGGCCATCAGGTTAATGGAACACCCCTGACGCCGTCTTCACTTTATGCCGACCAGTGCATGACTGTGGCCGACTACCTATACCAACAGCTGCGTCCCGGAATGACCACTCCCGGTCTCAATGTCCGCGCCATGGAGGTTACCAAGACTCTGATTCCGCAGTATCCTCCTCCTGCAGGTGGCCAGCACTTGCAGGTAGAGGCAACTGCAGATCTCGAGCTTAACCAGGTCGACATCAAGTTCCGCACTGTCACCGCCGACGGATCCAAGGTTTATGCTGAGCATGCAGTTGGTGTCGTCATGTACGAGGACATCGTTGCCTGGAAGGAGGAGTGGAGCCGCATCCAGTACATGGTGCAGAGCCAAATTGATATGCTCCAAATGAAGCTCGAGACCGGCGCCGCTCACAAGGTCCTCCGCGGCATGGCATACAAGCTCTTCAAGGCACTTGTGACCTATGCCGACAACTACCGCGGTATGGAGGAGGTCATTCTCGATGGCAAGCAGACTGAAGCCACTGCCCAAGTACAGTTCCAAACTACTGCCGCGGATGGAAACTTCTTGTGCTCACCGTACTGGATCGATAGTTTGTGTCATCTCTCTGGCTTCATCGTCAACGCTTCTGATCACCTCGACTCGGAGAACTCGGTCTACATCTCTCATGGTTGGGGGTCTGTCAAGATCTCGAAGAAGCTCTCGCCTGAGAAGAAGTACCGCTCATATGTGCGCATGCAGCCTGCTCCAGGCAACATCTCTGTCGGCGATGTTTACATCTTCGAGGACAAGGAGATCATTGGTGTGGTCACGGGCTTGAAGTTCCAGAACATTCCCCGCCGCGCATTGAACATCATGATGCCACCTGCGGGTAAATCCAGCGGCGGTGCTGCCACTACGCCAGTCGCTAAGCTGATTCCCAAGGCACTTCCGGCTGCACCCGTGAAGAAGGTCCAGGTCGCCCCAGTCAAGGCTACGAAGGCCGTTGCAAAGGCGCCAGGGAAGGCCGTTAAGCCAGCCAAGGTCGCCAAGGCTACCAGCGCTGGCGTAACGTCCAAAGTCATGAAGATCGTTGCTGAGGAAATTGATGTAGACATGTCCGAGCTAGTCAATGATGCTGCTTTCGAGAACCTTGGGGTCGACTCGCTGCTGTCTTTGACTATTTCTGCGAGGTTCCGTGAGGACCTTGACATGGACATTTCCTCATCTCTTTTCACCGACTGCCCTACCGTTGGCGAGCTGAAGAAGCACTTTGCGCAATACGATGGCGGAGCTGTTGCCGTTGAGGATGACGATTCCTCTGACACCACTGACGAGCCTTCTGATGACTCTTCGACACCTTACGAGATTGGCACTACCAGCACTCCTGCTAGCTCCGCTCCCAGTGTGGCTGACGATGACATCAAACCTGCAGGAGAAGTTGTTGAAGGAGAGGCCAGTGTTGCGCGCAAGCTTGTAGCTGATGAGATGGGTGTCGATGTTTCCGAAATCACGGATGATCTCGACCTCACCGACATTGGCATGGACTCTCTTATGAGTCTGACCATCCTGGGCTCTATGCGCGAGCAGACTGGTCGCGATCTACCTGCTGATTTTCTCACGGTCAACGTCACTATCAAGGACATCGAAACTGCTCTTGGTATGCGCTCCAAGCCGAAGCAGCAGACGAAGGTTGTTACCAAAGTTTCTGTCAAGACCTCCAGCAAATCCCCTCAGCTCGCTGAGGTGAACAAGAAGCTCGAAAAGACAGTCGATATTTCGGGACTGCCTGCTTCCAACTCAGTCTTGTTGCAGGGTAACCCCAAGGTTGCGACTAAGAAATTTTTCCTTGTCCCCGATGGCTCGGGAAGCGCTACATCGTACATTTCTATCCCAAATATCGACCCCGATATGGCTGTATACGGACTCAACTGCCCGTTCATGAAGTGCCCGGAGAAGTGGACATGCGGTGTCGAGGGCGTGGCTCAAATCTACCTCAACGAGATCAAGCGCCGCCAGCCTGAGGGACCCTACCTCGTCGGTGGCTGGTCGGCAGGAGGTGTAATGGCCTACGAAGTCGCCAAACAGCTTGTCAACAACGGCGAGAAAGTTGAGAGTCTTGTCCTCATCGACGCACCTTGTCCTGTCGCTCTCGATCCCCTGCCAGCTCGGCTACACATTTTCTTTGACCAAATCGGCCTGCTTGGTACCGGTAAGCCCGGTGGCACTCCATCATGGCTATTACCTCACTTCGCCTCTGCCATCCAGAACCTCAAGGACTACGACCCGACACCTATGGACCCCAAGATCGCGCCACCCGTTCTTGCGATTTGGTGTACCGACGGTGTCTGCCCAAACCCAGACGACCCGAGGCCACCGCCTGGTGAGGGCGAGGACCCAGCGCCCATGAAGTGGCTCCTCAATAATCGCACAATTTTCGATGACAACGGTTGGGCGCAATTGTTACCAAAGGAAAACTTTGAATACGGCGTCATGGGCGGAAATCATTTCACAATGATGAAGGGTGAACATGTAAGTTCTGCTTCCACACCATCCTGTCATGAGTCGTTACTAATAAGTTCTCAAGGGTGCCACGCTTGGCAAGCTTATAAAGAAGGGCCTTAAGCTATAAAGTAGGGACTTTTGGACTTCACTGGACTGTAAAACTTTTGCATGCATTTCCTTTGTTCAAGCGTGGAAAGAGGAATTCTGGCGTTCTAGGCATGATACACACTTTTGTTGATGGGCGTTCAAGCGTGTATGTGGGTTTACGACTCTCCTTTACCGTTCTTTTTGGTTGATATGAGCGAGGAGCGTTACGAGCATGTTGTGTTGGCTTGTTTCGCGACCTTCTCGTTCTTCGTCGCCTGCTGTATCACGCCGGCCACTGTTGGTATGAGCAGAGCGCTGCGAGACTGTTGTGTTGGCATGCCTTGCGGCACTCTTGCTTTGCCTCTTGGCTTGTGTGAAGCTACATAGAGTAATAGTTCTATAGTGAATGACAAGAAAAGGTCTAAATCACTTTTATTCCAGTGCTTCTTGCTGTACCATTCTCGCTACGTAGAGCAGCAACATCGTAATCATGATCGGCTCCGTACGCGACCGAACTTCGAAGTTGTACAATACCCCCACGCCTTGATTAATCCCGGAGACATTTCACAAGCATCCTTTTGTCCCGGAAAGTTGTCTTGCAGAATCTGTGAAATATCCATGTTCGCATGCATTATCTGTGCTATAGAAAGTCCACCACGCAGCCTTCCATGCAGGCCGTCCACTTCCCGTGCCAATCTCCCGCCTGACCGGCACCAGTCCATCTCCGACCGTAGGGATTCTAGAACATGCGATTCTGTTTACCCAGTATTGCAGGCTTTCGTGCTGCAAGGCACATACACCTGGGCATGTATACCCCAAGCCCCCACCTTACCCGGCGTAAGCGACAGCGCTTAACGGGTAAACCCGTGCATATGCTGGGTGGTTGCAAACACGATATAATTTCCATTGGCCCGTTTTCACACGCAGGTATAGATGAGAGATGTTTGCAGTGACCGTGAGGTTGGGAATGCAGTGGTCGGGCCGCGAATGCCGGGTCCGAGGAGGGTATATATGTTCCAGGTATAGGAGTTGTAAAGTTTTTGAGCGATATGGGAGGACCTGTTCCAAATACTTTGGCTAGATCGGTGAGCCTGCTTATCTGCTGATGCGATTGTGGTCTAACAAGCAGTCGTTCAGCCTAGGAGTAGGTGTAATCAAGACTCGCAAAACATGCCCCATTCTGCCACACCGTGTTCGGGATTACTTTCTGCCTTTCCTCGGTTTTAAAGACCGTGAGGCATGATTGAGTCTCGAACCGATCGAATGAGGTTACGTGTATGTGCGATTGGCCCGCGAATGCTATCCGGACGGAGGAAGGCTGAGAACGATAGAAACATCGTTAATATCCGAACGTATTCACACGTGAGTGCGAGTCATAGGTTTGAGTATGGAGCGACGATCAAGTGTCCGCCGCAATGGTTGACCGGCTGAGGTTCGTTTGCTACAGTATTCCTGCCCTTTCCCCAGTCCCCGGCTATCGCAGGTGCTGTAGCTACTACAGAGCGCAAGGCTACTACAGAGCGCAAGGCTACTACTGAGTTATTAATACACACGATTATGCGCATTATACAAACAGTCGGGATCGATATGAGATCAAGAGACTGTTCCACAGCTGTACTTTGGGTTACAACACCTACCACCAGACGCTGATTGAACAGGACAATGAACCCGGCGCCTCGATACGATATGCAAGCCACAATAGGTATTGGTAATCCCATAAGGTAGGGAGAAACGCCATGACCTGATTGCATGTCGCGCGACTGCAGCGACTCAGTCAAGCGAGTGGTCGACATCGTAATTTATTTCCAAGACTGCTGCCGAATTTCAGCTGTTGAGGAGGCTGCCTATCGTGATAGTGGAGATTATGGGAGCATGCTTGCGTGACAAAGTAAGTAAACGGGCGTAGATCTTCTCTACAGCTCATGTTGTGGTACCAAGACACGGCCTTGCCGACTGGCCAGGTTACAAGCCGCGTTCAGGTTGGAAGTCCAAATTGTAATTTTGGCGACTGGCTGCATGAAGGCAAGTCTGCTCTTGGAACATTGTGTAACTGTGTGCTTACCACAATACCCGCGTCTGTTGGGGAGACCCTGCAAGTACATGCCTGAAGGGCAGTTGACATCCATGTCCGAGGTTTCGAGTTACGAGACGATAATGACATGCCTAATAACACATTTTGAGGCAGCGTAATCCAAAGTCTTGGCACAAGGCGAGTAAGACTGCTGCAGCAGTAGCATTTACTAGGTCTTACTTTGCGGAGTCAGATTATGTCAAGTACAAGCAGGTAGAATCCTCCGAATGCACAGCACCTCTATAATCATCGGTAGAAGGCAGTCCATCCTGTCGTACGATCTAGGCCATTGATGACAGGACAGACTTTCGCTGTGCGTTGGCAATCCGGCTTGGTCGGCGAGCAGGCTGGCGACTCTGATATGCTCGGAGAATAGTGAGGGGAGCTCCGAACGTGCAGACGGGAGGCTCGAGGCGCCCCAAGGCATAGCGAAATCGTGAAGATGCTAGAGACAGCAGGGTATAGCCCGCAATCGCCGATCGATGCCCTCAGCGGCTCTGTGGCGCGGGTCAAGTTTACAAGCTCTTTTTTATCTTTCGGATGATTAAGACCTGCGTGCGTTTCAATACAGCACGGCATCGTGCCCTGCACTGCAAACCTTCATTGGTTCGGCTCAGCCTTTGCGAGATCGTCTTAGTGAGATCTCTAGCAGATGCGATCATGCACCTTAGGCTTCGCCAAAGGGCTGATCTTCGATAGTTCGCTGAAGTTAATCTACTACATCTCTGGTGTGGTATTTACCTGCGGAGATGTAGGCGGCGGCGCCCTTTAACGTGGAAGAAGCTTCAGGGCCGACATTAGGAATACCGCTTATCTAGGTGGTGTCAGCCACACGATGTAGTGGGCGGCAGAGCTCACCCCGGCCACGAGCCCGTCCAATCTCACTCGAGTAGTATCATCGGGTCATCGTGACAAGCTTCCCATCCGCATGCTAGCCCGAACGTAGCTGATCATAAGTACACTCGTAATCGTAAATCATCGGATTGGATTACAATTGCTCGGAGAAGTCCACCTCGAGATTTGTTGAGACGTACCGATAGAGGCGCATGCCGGGCATAGGAAAGCTGAGGTACCAAAACGAGTCATGAAGTCATGATAATGAGGCAATGGCCACGGCCTTATGTCCACCCCTGAGACAGCAATATGTTGGTTACGAGGGGCGAGGGGCGGAGCGGAATCGCGGAAGCGCGGGGCAATATTTGCCAAGCCCGAGTTAGCAAACGCGTCAAACTAAACTCGAATATCAAAGTGCACGAAAGCCTCAAGTTTCGCGCAACACCTGAGCCGCAATGACGAGCGTAGCAAGGGCCTTGAGGTTACTCCGGCCACACCATATGGAATGCCATAGCTGACGTCCAATACAGCGAAGATGCGCCCACCAATCCGCGCGGCATCCCGCGTGCCATCTTCATCGACCGCGTTGAAGATTACATCACCGACCGTTCAGAAGTTGAGAGCACAATCAACAGCTTCAAGGAGATGATATCGTATGCTCCGCCCCTGATTCGAGCATGAAGAGACTGGAAACTCATAACTGGACCCAGGAAATACCAGTTTATGCAACAGAACACGCAACGACGAGCGGCGGGACTCAAGGATAAGATCCCTGACATTCAGAAGACGCTGGAGACGGTGCGCTTCTTGAAGTCCAGGAAAGACGATGCCGAGCCACTCGAGACGACTTTTGAACTCAACGATACGCTGTTCGCAAAGGCGGAAGTCCCGCTTACGGATGAGGTCTACCTGTGGCTAGGCGCAAACGTTATGCTTGCGTACCCGATCCCAGAGGCGGAGGAACTCTTGTCAGGCAAACTCGCAACAGCAAAGCAGAGCTTGTCAACATGCGAGGAAGACTTGGATTTCTTGAGGGAGCAGATCACCGTACGTCCTTGAGTTCACTTGTGATATCGACACTGGTCACTGACACATCACAGACACTGGAAGTCGCTTTCGCCCGCGTATACAACTGGGACGTCGCACAACGCAGGAAAGAGCGCGAAGGCGGCGAGTCAATAGACGACAAGAAGCGGGGATCGCCAAACGGTTGATTGACCACATATTACAAAGCTCTAGTAACACGACATGGACGACCGTAAATGAAGATACCATACATGAAATCTAGAAGCGTTGTCAGCCAATCACCGATACATCCCAACACTAATTTTCACCGCTATGCAGTACATGTACATGTTGGAAATACGCCCGCACCAAAATAAATAAATAAATACCTCATAACCCACTCACAAGCGTAACCACGCACTCACAAGTCTTCATGATCCCAGCGTCTTCATTCCATCTACTACACCACCACCCCACCCCCCACCCAGTCCCAACTCTCCAAACCCTAAACCCCATGCACTACCACCCCATCCCCCTCCCAACCGCCTACGCTATCCATAATTCCCTACGGAACGACCCACCGCATCAACACTGACCACACATCCCAAAGACTGGACACCACACTATCTAAGCGTCCATGACCTTCCAAAACCAGCCCCCCGTTAGCGCACTAAACCTACCGACATGGTCACACGGACAAAAGATGCTGCTAGCTTATTGGCTGCGTGGACGTGGTAACACCTGCGGCGTTGGGGCCCGAGATATGTGTCTTGGCGGGGATAGTGCGGACCAGATTATGATGAGTTGGCATGGGCGGTGGTAGCCTACCAGTGAATAAAAAAAAAACAAGAAAAAAACGGGGATTCGATATTGAAAGCATGTCCGTTCAGGGTGTGGATGTATTGAATAACAGGCAAGTCAAAAAGCAGTTCTTCTCGTCGACTTTCAACATAGTGAATCATGGCATTACTCATCGATGTTCATTCCCGCCGTTTCTACATTTTAATACTCAACCCCAAGCCAACGCGATCCGTTCCTGTCCTCATACTGCCCGCACTACTCCCGTCGTCTTCGTCATCCTCATCATTGCTCCCATCCTCCATTCCCAGTCCGAGAGTTCCAACTTTGAAGGTGCTGTTACACCACTCATTAAACACATCGGGATCCCAGACGCCATCTTCCCTGCCTTTGCCCTTGGTGCTGCGTCCCGCGCCGTTGGAACCTGCGATGGAAGGCGTGTAGGATGTATCGAACCACTCTTCATACGTCTGCGTGACGGATTCCATTACAGCCGCGACGAGCATTTCGCGAGTGCGATGGTCGGTGATGTACTCCTCTAATTTTGTCCTGAGAAAGGGGACTTCATGCTCGATGTTCTGTCTGATCTTTGCGGTGCGTGCTGGGGCTTCCGCGACGGGAACCTTTTTGCCGTTCTTGGTGTCGATTGGAGCGGTCATGCGTGCGACGAATTGGCCTGTGAAATCGTTGATGGCTTGGCGTAATCGAGCGTCAACTTCGGCTTTGGCGTCGAGCATGTTTTCCACGACTTTGGGGATTAGAAGGCCGACGAGGTTGCGTGGGTTGAAGAGGCCACCGCGGGATCGGAGTTCCCAGAAGGTGTTGGTGATGCTGGTCATGTTGTATTGCACTTCAGTCTCAGGGGTAACGAACTCGATGTCGAAGGCGACAATTTGCTGCTTGAGAAGGAGGAGATGGGATACCAGGAAGAGGGCTGCGTCTGTGGGAGATGTGGACTTGGTCAGGAGTGCGCTGGCTTGTGTAAGAGACATGGTGGTGCTATGAACAATGTGATGGGCTAGATCATCGAATACGGAGGACTAAGTAGTGTTAGTCATGGTTCCTGTATAGAATGGATGATGTAGACCTACATGTACAAGCCGGTAGATCTTGCTAAGTAGCCAAATTGCTTTCCTCAATGTAGGATACCAGTCCTTGAATGCAGCTTCGGTGTTGAAGTTCCATCGAGAGTCAGGATCGTCTTCTTCAACGACGGTGGGCGTTTTCGGCATCAATGGTGTAGGTGGTGCTTCTGACTTTGGCTGCCTCTTACCAGACAGTGCAGGCTGATTCGACTTGCCGCCGGATGCTGCAAGCTTCTTGTGCTTTGCTGGATAGTCGAGGTCTTCTGGCTTAGGCTTGTATCGTTCAATGTCGTCGCGCAGGACAGCTAGGGAGAGAAAGACGAGACGGTTCTGCGCATCTTCCAGTGCAGGATGCACCAGGATGGAGAAGTCCAGCTTCTTTGTATCGACCTCTTCTTCCTCATCTTCGTCTTTTTCCATGTACCGTGTCTGTATCATGGTGCAGAGTTCACACAACTTCAGGATCTGTGTCTCGTGGATAGTTCGTGGTCGCAGGTGGTCGTACAAGGGCTCACACATAGCCTCAAGGAAGTCGTACAGTCCGCCGTCTCCCTCAAACCATTCGCGCCAGAGTTCACACTCGTCCATGCATATGTCGCGCAGGTAGCTTATGCTACTACGAGCAAAAGAGACTAGATCCTTTGAGGTGCTCGGTGCTTGCGCAATCTCATTGATCTTAATTGGAGATGATGGGAAGGATCAAACGGCCACGTGTGGTGGAATAGCTCTGGTAGAGTTCGCTTCATGAGACTCTGATATTCTGCTTCTGTGCCTGGTGCAGCTCCCTTGGGCAGCACAGCACGCTTCTGGATCTCCAATCCAATACTCTTCAGTTCCGGCGCACCGACACGGAACTTGGCATACAAGAGTGCGGACATTGTGGTGTCGTTCAATTGACGATCGGCGATTCGCTTGGACACATCTGCGGCGGTTTCACGCAGAGCTTCGGTGAAGTGGACGCGTGTAAGCGTGAGGGCGCGGGTAAGAAGCAGTCGGTATCGTGAGCGGTAGGTTTCTGCCTCCTTGTGCTTCGAGTGGGCCTGCATGTACTCTAAGCAGCTATCCAGGTTTGCGAGCATCTCGGTGAACTCGTTGCTGCGCACAATCTTGCCGGCCCCGGGCGCATTGAGTCGCTTTGTGGTGGGCTCGAGGTACATGTAGTAGCGTAGATTCTGCCCCATGTCCTCTGCCAGCTTGGTGATGCGCGTCTGGTCGCTGATCAAGCCCTCGCATTGTGTTCGGAACGCGGTCGTCTGTGCCTCGACGGCTTTGAAGGACGAGGAGAGCGAGGACAGGATATCGAGGGTCGATGTGGTGTCGGAGATGATGTTGCCCAGGTGGCTGCGTGCCATGTGGAGCTGGCTTTGGTACAGTCTGAAGTTCTGGTTAGCATGTATATGCCATGTGTCCTATTCTCAGCACCTGCCTGTACTCCTCGTGGCTCGCTTCCAGAAGCTCCATTCATGGACGCCGCCATACCACTCTGCAAACTCGAGCTCGGTACTCAGATTCTCGCGCGACTTCTTCTTCTCCAATGCCTTTTCCCTCTTCACATGCGCCCGCACTGCGGCGTAGAAGTCGCTGTAGGACTTGGCGCGGCGGGCCACGGTCGCTTGCGGCGGGCCATTGAGCTTTCCAGGGACTTCATCTACGGCCTCGGGGATGGCTTCTGCGCGCTCGACGTCAGCCTGGGCCTCCTACATGTCCAATATCAATAACGCGACGTACCCATGGGACCTCGTGATATAGCTTACGTTGGGCTGCTTGAGCATCGACACGCGGCGTTTGTGTTTTCCATTGTCGGGCGCCTTCGTGCTCGTGCTGCGTGGCACGAAGCTGAACCACGACTCGGCGTCCATGTTTTGTGGTGGTCGGGTCCTGTGTCGAAGCAAGCTACGTTTGTGGTCGGTCCCTTGCACCGCTCACGTCTCCGACATGTACCCCACATTAGGACAACCTTGCAACGCGCTCGTCCAATCAGACGTAGCTCCGAGTCGGTCATGTCATGACGCGGACGACCTTGCGACTTTCTAGACTTTGCGATTATCCATTTGTCCTAGTCTGCAGTCAGGCCTTCTTTGACATGTTGTCAACCTAACGTCAATGTTGTGATAGCGCCATTGCATCTGCCTTTCATCATCGACCTGTTCTGCACATTCTGCGACTCTGCGACCACACCAACATGGCTCAGCAGCAAATGTCTCCCACGCGCCACACTACGAGCTCCGCAAACCCCGCAGTCATGTAGGAACATCACAACAAGAGCACGGCCTGCTCAAGTTCGGACGGCGACACATCCCTATGCGCAACGGCGGCAGCAGCATTTCATCCGGTCTCTGGCCACAGTCACTGTCCTGGGGGCGACCGCCACTGCCTACCAATGGGCCAACGGCAACTCCATCCTGCGTGAAGTGCACGCCGAAGAGCCTCCAAAGGAAGACGAGGTTGAGCTGAAGTTTGAGGAACCACGGCGGCAAGCGAAATCAGCAGATGACAACCGCAACATCATAAGTTCGCAACACTTGCAGGTGCTGAAGAGCTGGGAGAACCCGGGCGTCTACACATGGGGATCGAACGCTGGGAAAGTGGTGGCGCCAGATTCGGATGAAAAGTACATAAAGACGCCGCGGCGGATATCGTACTTCGATGGCAAGCTGCTGCGCGATATCAAGCTGGACCGCAACTTCGGCGCGGCCATCGATGAGAAGGGCGACTTGCTGCAATGGGGGGTCGCATTCTCCAAGGACGTCACAGAGCCAACAAAGACACTGAGAGGTCACAACCTGAAGTCACTCCAGTTCTCGCGCGATCGCATCATTGCACTTTCCTCGGGCGGCACCGTCTACTCGATACCCGTCTCACAAGCCGAGCAAAAAGAGGGCTCAAAGCCAACGTCCAAATCATGGATACCGGTTCTGGAGCACCTCCAACGACGATTCGTACCGCACCACGCCACACCTGAGAACCCTGGGATGATCTGAGCGAGTGACGACATCGCCTCAGGTCTCGAGCATGCTCTCATGCTTACATCCCTCTGGTCGCGTCCTCTCCTTTGCCTCTGGTACACAAGACTTTCCCCACCAAAGGCCAGCTCGGCATACCTGGAATCTCTTTCGAGAGTCGACCACCCGGCCCCTTCGACATGCCCCACGAAATCACCACACTGAAAGGCTTCCCCATCAAGAAGATCGCAGCCGGCGACTACCACAGTCTCGTCTGCGACTCCGAAGGCCGCGCCTTCACATTCGGCGACAACACCGCCGGCCAATTGGGCTTCCCCTTCAACGCCGAAGCCACTTACGTCGACGCCCCTTCCCTCCTCCCCACACAAAAGCTCTACGCCGGTAGCGCCTCTCAAGCCAAAGTTTCCAACGTCTTCGCCGGCGGCAACACCTCCTTCCTCACCATCGACGCCACCAAAGCCGACCAAAGCCGCACTACCGCCGACACCTGGGCTTTTGGCTTCGGCCTCACAGGCCAACTGGGTGTCGGCCGCTGGATCCACACATGCGCCGACCCCGTCAAAGTCCCCGCCTTCTCCGGCCTCTTTGAATGGGACGAAAAGGCTCATAAACCCATTCCCATCCGTCTCAACACCATTTCTGTAGGCGCTACACACGCCGCTGCTGTCATGGATAATGTCGCGTCGGTGCTTGTGTCGGACCGCACGCGTTCGAAACTCACCGACAACGACACGAATTGGGGCCGGGATATACTGTTCTGGGGCAATAATGAGTTCTACCAGATTGGAAGTGGGAAGAGGAGTAATATGGCTACGCCGACGTATATCCAGCCCCTAGATCAGAGCGCAGAGTTGGAGCGGGCGGCGGGTGTGGGTGGGATCAAGGCGCTGAGGGAGAAGGAGATGCATCGCTTTCAAATCACGCCCAGGCAGAAGGTGCGTGTCAATGGCAGGATGGTGGAGTTTGAGCAGAAGGTCGAGTGTGGACGGGGGTGTACTGCAGTATACTCTGCTGTGTGAGGAAGAAAGGTGGTGGAAGAGTCTTTCGCTTCAAGCTTGTGTATATTTTGCAATTCATTTGGGGACTGGAAACGGGGATGGGACATGTCTTTTCGAAAAACCCAAAAA